>NC_056735.1:1734379418-1734519418 GCF_019279795.1 Protopterus annectens | reverse complement strand
CAATGACATCACCAACAGTCTGTACACAGGCTGAGGTGCATATTAACAATACACACACTGCCGAAATTCACTATCACTACACAGACCTCAGTACTGTACAATCATCCACAGAATGTCCAGCTTATGTCATGAAATATAACCACTACTGTACATGATGTGTATCAATCTGATATATCACTGGCTTGTTTTCACATATGATGACAGTATTTATGGTGTACAGCACATATGCACTACTTAATGCACGCCATATGTACAAAGGTTGACAGAGGTGTGGCTGACAGCGCATACACAGGGCTAGTATAGACATGTTACTGTGATAACCCCATATAATTTCCATTGTAACAGGGTTTATTGCAACATATGTCATATGAGGGATATGAAGTCAGTAACTGTCACGGCCTTCACCATCTACAGACTGCAATCCTCACACTACCTTCTGCATTCCACGGATTGATGCACTGTGGCTAACACATGAAAAACATAGGCACAACACTGCCCAGTCTGCAGATGACCCTGCAGATGGGGATTCCTCATATACATAGAATTGACATGGGAGGTATTGCGACATGTATGACAGGCATATCCAGACAAATACTGTTAACCCAAAATTACTCCAAATGTAGTATGGCAGCACTTACAGTCTGTAGTCAGGTCAGGCACATCCCCCTCCTGTTGGTTGCCCTCTTTTCAAAGTGCATGTTGTTAGAGGTAAATCCCCAATCCATCTGGGATGCTGTTTGCCAAACATCAAATCTAGTTCCTGCTCACAGTGACTGCAAAGGCCCAACACCATCATGATGTTCCTAGGTATTGGAGTGTGTTTCCATGCAATTGGCTATGGGATTGTTACCACAGCTGTTCCACATGCAATCAGCTAGGGGAGGGCTGCAATTCATGCAGAGGCCATCAGCTGATCATGAGCATCATGTAACATACAAATGCTGCTGCCTAAGCAAGGCAGGTGTGGGTCTCCACATCCACCAGAGAGGGAGTGGGGGAGGCAGACAGATGCAGATATATGTCAGGGAGGTGTAGGAGGGTAAAACTGAAGCATGTTTGTGTAACACACCTACCAGCACAGGGTATCAAATCCCCAACAACTATGTAGTGCTATCATAGTTCTATGCAGTTATTCGATGCACCACATGGGTTACCTGATGCAGAGCACTCAGAACATATATGTCAGGGTGAGTGACATCTGCAACAGGGAAACCAGAGATATAAGGTAGGTGTCGTACACGTGCCTGTCTGCATGAACATGTGCCAGAGTCAACACAGACACACTCACACAGGGATGCACACACATTGACACACTTGGCAGGGCCAGGAGTGCAACTCATCAGTAGTGGGATAGCCACAACACATCAGTGTGCAGGTATCACATGCACTACACGGGTCATATGGAGGCCGTACGGGCAAAGAGTATGAGGAGATGTCAGACATCAGACAGCATGTTTCAGTATGCCCAGGGGTTGTAGTGAGTGTGGATGTGGACATACACACACACACACACACACACACACACACACACACACACACACACACACACACACACACACACACACACAGGGTGCCAGTTCTGACATGCATGGGTGCATGTCTACATGGGTGTGTGGTGGTCAACTGTGCCAGCAGGCTGTACAAGGGTAGGCAATGGGTATACCATGGCATCAGGCTACATGACAATGGTCTGCATTGTGTCACAGGGCTGTAGTTACTGCATTTGCCCACACAGGTGGGTATTCCATCCCCCATCCAGTCAGCTGGGTGACTATTGTGTGTGGCCAATGTTGTACACCACATGCCATGTATGTGTTCCTTAGTCCATGACATGGATGGTGTCTGGGATGTGCACACCTCCCACATGCATGCACAGTGACATGTGATACTGTACCTGGGGTGTCTGGCCCATGTTGTGAACACAGCTTATCTTCAGTTGTGCCAGTCTTGCCCTGTGGCAGGAAATGGTAATGGGCAGCAGGTGTACCCTTCACCTACATTGATAGCATGCCAACAGCATTCCCTGGTAGTCAGTGTCATCTGTCCATACAGGGCATGTTGTCAGGCCTGGTATGTCCATTGTGGGTCACATGTGGAGGCACCACAGGTGGTGCAGATGTCCATTGGGGAACATGGTGGAGGTGCACTGTCTGCATGTATGTGCATATTGGAAAGATGGCCAGGGTGACATGCCCTCTCTAGCCTACTGCTATCACTGCATATTTACTATTGGTGGTCAATATGCAGTGTACTAACCACATATTGGCTGTTACGTAGGCATGTGTGTGCGTATGACACATGGGTTGAGTGTGTGCTCTGGGTCATAGTGGGGTTGCTAATTTGGATTGGCTGGCCTTGATGTCACATGTATGGGTATGGCTTTGGATTGGCTGGCCTTGATGTCACATGTATGGGTATGGCTTTGCACCCCAGCCTCCCAGCTAATTTACTTCCCTGTATGGTTGACATTCTGATATATATAGTAGGGCCACCACACACACACACACACACACACACACACACACACACACACACACACACACTCTCACCTGTCATGTCTGGGAGTTGAACCCCTACCTAACTAGTTTTATGGACTACAGCACTACGCAGTTATAATACACACCACATACAGTACTTTTTCCCCAAAGGTGTATTTCACAGTGACTGACATCAGCAGGATTACCAAAGCAGGGCATTTCACCTATACTGTGAGTGACTAGTTTAAAATGCATTGCTCCCTACACAAAAAGTGAGACACACAAAACATCCACAACTGTCATGTGTGGGTATAGAATCCCTGCCAAGGCTTATATTACACTACAGCAGTTATAGGTCGCACCACAGGGATTACAGGGAACTTTCTCCCCAAAGTAGTATTTCACAATGAATGACATCAGCAGGATTGGCAACATAGGGCATTTGAATTGTACTGCACGTGAGTAGCCTATGATGCATTCCTCCATACGCAGACATTGAAACACACACAAAACATCCAGAACAGCCATGGGTGGTGATGGAACCCTACTACAGTTCTAAATCACAATACAGCAGTACACAGTTACAGGCAGGCCACGCTACAGACATTACTGGACTATGCCTTTCTCAAAGGTGTATTTCAGCAGCCTTGCCAACGTTAGGTATATGAGTTCTAAGGAGTGTGTGTGACCTAAAAAGCATTGTCCATCACTCACTTATGAACAGACAGAGGCACAAAGATTTACACACACACACACACACACACACACACACACACACAAAATTGCCAAGACTGGGGTTAGAACACCTACCTAACCTATTACACTACAGCAGTGCACAGTTACAGGATGCGCTACAGAGATTACTAGGGTATTATTTCCCCAGAGGTGTATTTCTAGGTGAGTGACATCAGCAGCCTTGCCAAAGTTGAGTATGTGTATTGTACGGGGTGTGAGTGGCCTAAAAAGCATTGCTCTCTATGCAGTCAGACACACACACATTTGTCAGGTCTGGGGTTAGAACACCTACTTAACTACTTTATCACACTACAGCAGTATGCAGTTACAAGACACGCTACGGAGATTACTAGGCTGTGATTTCTCCAGAGGTGTATTTCTAGGTGAGTGACATCAGCAGCCTTGCCAAAGTCAAGTATGTGTATTGTACGGGGTGTGAGTGGCCTAAAAAGCATTGCTCTCTACACAGTCAGACACACACATTCACACACAAGCACACAGTTGCCAGGTCTGGGGTTAGAACACCTACCTAACTACTTTATCACACTAAGCAGTGCACAGTTACAGGATGCGCTACGGAAATTAGTGAGCTATGATTTCCCCAGAGGTGTATTTCTAGGTGAGTGACATCAGCAGCCTTGACAAAGTCAAGTATGTGTACTGTACGGGGTGTGAGTGGCCTAAAAAGCACTGCTCTCTACGCAGTCAGACACACACACACACACACACACACACACACACAGACACACAGACACACACACAGACACACACACAGACACACACAGACACACACACAGACACACACACACACACACACACAGACACACACAGACACACACACACACACACACACACACACACACACACACACACACACACACACACACACACACACACACACACACACAGTTGCCAGGTCTGGGGGTAGAACACCTACCTAACTACTTTATCACACTACAGCAGTATGCAGTTACAAGATGGGCTAGGGAGACTACTGGGCTATTATTTCCCCAGTGGTGTATTTCTAGGTGTGTGACATCAGCAGCCTTGCAATGTTATGTATATGAACTGTACTGAGTGTGAGTAGCCTAGAAAGCATTTCTCTCTACACAGGCAGAGACCGAGACATGCACACATACACACACTCACACAGTTGCCAAGTCTGGGGTTAGGACTACTTCCTAACTAGTTTATCAGTACAGCAGTACACAGTTATGGGATGCGCCATGGGGATTACTGAGCTACAGTTCCTCCAAAGGTGTATTTCACATTGGATGACCTCAGCAGGCTTGTCATGATACTGCTATGGGGAGGGCGGTGTGTGCATGGGCCGTAACCCATTCATGTAGGGGTTGACATGTTGCATGAGGGCACACATGGGGTCATATGCCACAGGTACGTGTATACAGCTAGTAGGTGATAGCTTCCTTGTACAGTCATGTTGCACAGCTGGGACGTGCAACACACTATCATACTGAAAGATACTGGTGGCTAGTATCTGCAGTGAGTGACAACTGCACCTCATGTGTTTGGGGCCCTTTGGCTATATGCTGGGTGGGACAGGCCCAGATGGCTCCTTGTCATGGTCCCCTCTTCAACACATCTATGTCCGTCTACCTTTGGCTTATTATAATGTGTTATTCTTACATACATGTCTGTATTCCTATCCACTGTGTGTGCAAGGCAGGAGTGGTGCATATTGAAATGTGTCTGCAGTGAGAACTGCAACTTCCAGATATGTCTGGTCCACTGTTGTTTGCTGACATGGCCTTCTTGTGTTTAAGTGTGTGAGCATGCCCAGTATGGGCTTTCAGTATGTTGTTGACTGACATTGCCTTCATTCCTCTAAGTGTCTGAGCATGCCCAGTATGGCCATCTATATTGCATGTATGGATCAAGTCCAGGTGGTTTGTACTGCGGTGCTGACCTTTGTGTTGTACACCAACAGGTATTTATTTATTATTTTATTTATTTGCAGTTGGTTTACCAGTATAGTCCATTGGGCCAAAAAGAACCCATTTTCAATGGAGTCCTGGGGAGAAAAGCTCCAAAACAAAGATTACAAAAAGATTACATTAGTTTACAATTTCAATCATTTGTAGATTAGAGACAAATCTTTAAACAATGGTAACAAAAAGATTACAGCAGTTTAAAATTTCAGTCATTTGTGGGTTACAGAAAAAACAAAACAAAGGTTAAGCAGTTACAGTGATAAGTTATGGGTTTTATTTTGTAGGAAAACTAAGATATGAGCAGATGAAATAAAGATTCTTAGGTTAAGTTCTGTATAGGAGCAAGCATTGTTGTTGTGTAAATATATAGTTCCTTGAGTGGAATTGTAGGGATTGTCAAATGATAAGATGTTGTTACAGTTGGCTAAATTGGTGTCTAGTAATATATGATATAGTTGTTTGTAGGAGGTGGGGAATAGGCTATGAGGGGTGGGTGCAGAAGCATTCCCATGAGGATGTTAAATGCAGTGCAGTGATTTTTAAAGGCAGGGAGGTTGGTGGTGATACGGATAGAGGGAGGAAGTGAGTTCCATATGCGTGCCAGGGCATAGGATAGGAGGTTTTGTCCTGGAGAGTGAAGGGGTTTGTACAGCTCTATTAGGTTTTGGTTATTAGATCTTAGGAGTCTTTGTGGCATGTGCATTTTAAAGGTAGAGTTGAGAGAGGGACAGAGGGAGGGTTGAAAAATTAGTTTGTGAGCAAAAGTGAGCTGAGTATATGAGAGATAGTGAGGAAGATCTAGCCAATTGAGTTTGTGCAGAGATGTACAGTGATGGGTAGATGATTTGTGGCTGGTGGCAAATTTGGCAATCTTATTATAACAGGAGGACAGTTTAGTTTTGAGAGATGATTGTAGGTTTGTTAGGAGAGGGGCACCATACAGGAGAGAGGGGATGAGAAATGTAGTAGCAAAAGTGATCTTTGTAGATGTAGTGAGGAATTGATTGTTACGGTACAGCATGCCGAGTTTTTGGTGGGTTTTTTTATGTTTAGTAGTAGGTGGCTTTTGAATTTAAGCTGGTCATCAATCTGGACTCCTAGTAGTTTGGTTTCAGATACTAGTTCGAGAGGTGTATTATTCTGGCTAGTGATGGAGAATAGTGTACTATCAAAGGTTATGGTTTTTAAGGGGGTAAATACCATAAGTTTGGTTTTTGATGCATTGAGTGCTAGATGATTGTCCTTCATCCACTGTTCTGTGGTAGAGAAGGCGTCTTGAGTTAGATGTAAAAGAGTGGGGATGGATCTGGCTGCACAGATAATTGTAGAATCATCTGCATATTGAATAAGTTTAGCATGGGGAATTGAATGGAAAAAATCGTTTATGAATATATTGAAAAGGAGAGGGCCCAAGATGGATCCTTGGGGGACACCAGTGGGTGTGTTAGGAAAGTGGAGATGGCTTTTTTCCACTTGACAGCTTGTTGTCTGTTAGAGAGATAGCTGGTAAACCAATTGAGAGAGGAAGGGGATAGGCTTAGGTTAGATAGTTTAATAAGGAGAAGGTTGTGAGAGATAGTATCAAAGGCCTTAGACAGGTCAAGAAAGAGGGTAGATACAGTGGAGCCAGATTCTCTGTCTTTATTTACTGTGTCTGCAGGGTATACATTAGTCATTTGGTATTGACGGTTGCTACATTTCTGCATAGCGGGGGGGACACCTGACTGTTTCTACATTTCTACACAGGGGTGGGGGGGCACACCTGCCTGTTACTATAAGTGTACATAGGATGGTGGGGCACACCTTAAACTTGTACACAGTTGCTAGGACTGTACTGGTATGTCAGGTACACCATTTCAGTCTGTAGTCTTACCTATCATGTTGGCTAACAGCATACCATTGTACTACAGATCATAGCTTTCTCTACCTACATATTAGTTTCTGACTTCCTAGCCTTCACAACTTACATCCAACTGGCTGGCCTGCTGTAGTCTGGCCGTGTAGGTCTGGGGTAGGGGTTACCCATGGGGTTCACTCAGAGGCCATAGTACAGCATTTGTTTGTTTGTCTACACCTATCCTGCTGGCTGTGACTGTTGTTGGGTATGTGCCCCCCTGACTGGCATGTGTGGGTAACTTACCTTGTGGGTGTCCAAGTATTGGGGTGGTGATGCAGGGCTGCCTATGTCAGATGCACATAGTACACTCCCTATACATAGTTGAGCACAGGTAGTGTCATGTTTGGCATCCCTTTTACTGTATGTGTAAGTCAGAGAGATGTGTCATTCCCTGGGTCCTTCCTGTGTCAGTGCATGTGCTATGCATTGCCTCTTTGCCAAGGCCAGAGCATACTGGACACACCTCATTCTGCCTACTGGGGCAGGCTCAGGTTGTTCCTCCTCTGCGTCACTCTGTGCCTGTGCACGCCTTGGCACTGGTGGGCAGCTGTGTGGCCCTGCCCCATGCTGTTCCTGCTGCAGCTGTTTCCGCAGGATCATATTGTGTAGCATGGCACATACAAGGACAATTTGGGTACATGTAGTTGGTGAGTACTGCAAGGCTCCACCGGATGTGTCCAGGCACCAGAACTGTGACTTGAGCATCCCAAACACACTATCTGTTATGATTTATGTTTGTGTGTGTGCCTCATTATGGAGTTCTTGTTCAGGTGTGTGTGCATTTCTGATGGGTGTCATCAACCATGGCTCCAGTGCATATCCAGCATCCCCCACTAGGTGACCGTGTGGGATGTCCCCATTGGCAAATGTCTGGTACAGCTGCATCAGATGCCAGATGTGGGAATCGTGGTAGCTTCCAGGGCAGCCAGCACACACATTCACATGCACATGACCTGGCAGTCGATGGAGGGGAAGCCCTTGTGGTTGATGTAGACCCTACCCCGCTCACCTGGTGGTGCTTTAATGCATATGTGCATGCAGTCTATT
This sequence comes from Protopterus annectens, assembly GCF_019279795.1. NCBI lineage: Eukaryota > Metazoa > Chordata > Ceratodontiformes > Protopteridae > Protopterus > Protopterus annectens. The sequence continues at coordinate 1,734,511,310 of NC_056735.1, read as the reverse complement.
GCACCCACTTCCTCAGGGTATTCTGCTATTAAGTGGAAGAGATGCATATTGCTGGCCAATGCCTCACGGCTGATGGAGAAATATACATGCTCACCGACATGTGCTGACATGGCTTCCAGGAACTGGTGGAGTACCCTGGATGCTGATGCCTGTGAGATCCCCATCATATCCCCAGATGGCCTTTGGAAGGTACCTGTAGCTAGTATTCTTAGGCCTACACATACCTTCGTATCCTCTGAGATGGGTTCCCCTCTGTTGGTTCTGTGTGTTAGGCGTGGCTGGCACAGCTCAACAATATGCTGTAGGAGGTCCCTGTCCACCCTACAGCGCTCCACTATCTCCAGCTCATGTAGCCCCTAGTAGGTTACCCTGGGTCTGTACACTCTTCTCTGTCTCCTCACTGTGGGTTGCTCAGCAGCATTCACATCCTCATCACCCTCAGCCTCTTGCACATGCTGGTTTATGATAACAAAAGCAGCCCCTAACATTTTTTCTCTTGCTTTCGTTTTGTAAAATTTCCCCATCTGTATACACTGGTGGTGCAGAATTTTTGGGAAAAACAAGGGGGGAAGGTGTTTGCATAGTTTATAGTGGTGTGCTGGGCTGAGCTGGTCTGCTACCTGTATAATTGGCTGATTCTGATACATGTCAGTAAGCTAGTTCTCTTGATTACCTTCCTACTGCTGTTTTCCCTTCCCATTGCCTCCCTGTTTAAGCCCAGGGGTGCGCCGAGCAAACAGAATGCTCAAATGTGCGCAGAGCTGCTTTTTCCTGGTTTAACTTAATTTTTCTTCCTGTATAACCCGGTGCGTGCCACGCACACCCACTTACACTTTGTAGGGAGTGCTAGGCAGGTTTAGACACACCCCAAGCTTAGCTGTGCTAAGCTAGGAGTAATCATGACCCACAGGTCTCCAATCCACTTACAGTATGCCTGACACACATCCCCATGATGTCACCTATATCCTAGTCTTGCACCCAGCTATTTATACTCTTGCACTCTTGGGACCTGCCTCACACCCTGGGAAAATCTGGGATTCACTAACCCTTCCCTCATTTGCATAGGATTGCCTGCTAATGCATAGTTACATGTTCCTCATTGAGCCTCCTCCCTTAGCAACCATTACTCACTGAGCAGGTTGTCTTCTGACTGCCATTGACTTACATGGCAGAATACTGATTTTAGTTAGAATGCTTATTTTAGGTTTATTTTATTAATTTCCCCCTGATCCTGTTTGCATGTTGCTGCCCTATGCTTAACCAGGCGAGCTGGGCAAAAAGAAAATTAAAAGTTGTTTATTTATTTATTTTTTTTTCATTTTGCAATGCCAGTGGCCTTCTACTTGGACACTGGCATGCTTCCTCAATGATATGTAGCCTTTATTTCGAGCTGTCATAGCTCTGTTTTGTAGATTGCAGAACTGTACTCGGTTACTAACCGAGTACATTTCTGTACACTGCACTCGTCCTGCACAGACGGCTGCCAGCTTCCTGGATCGCATATTACCCTCATTTGCATGATTTTCACCTGCAAATGAGGGTAATTTGCATACAGGAGCTTGGTCCATGCAGAATTAGCCTAAGAGCTCATGTGCACTTCCCGGGAGCTCATTCATGGATCGCACATCGGCCATATTGCCAAAAATAGCTCTTAAACTAATCCTGTATGCTATAAAGGGCTTTGTAAATCCAGGGGGCTAATTTTATACATGCTAATATTTTCAAAATAAAATCAAGATAGAGTGAAGTCACAGTCCACCTATAAAGTAAACAACCATAAAATAAAACAAACTTGACATTGCAATTCAACTAAAACTGTTTAATCCAACAGAGCTTTCAGGTTCAAACAACCCTTCATCAGTGTATAACATCTAACAAATGACAATTTCCTTATATACTAAACACACACAGCCCATTAATTTTACAATCAGCAATCAATTAAAAACTTTTAAAGTAAAAAGTCTCCTAATGCAGGCACATTTGCTTATGTTTCAAAACAGGTTTCAATGATACTGTTTGATTAAAACCAGGGAATGAATATGCTGATATTGTTGTAAACAAATATCAAACACTGTAAATATTTTACAATGAAAACAACTGACATTTGTACTGTTTTCTCATACTTTTACTCATTTAAACTCATAAGCGCACTAAGCTGTTGAAGACTGGGGGGCAGAGGGTGAGAGGGGCATTTAGTGATCCAAAAAGGACAGTTTTTTAAAGCTATTTACTACCACAACATAGGTTCACTTGGAGGACATTTTAAACTTAGCCAATCCCCTTTTGGTGCTTGAATTACATTTCCTGATTGGTTTTACCTGTCCCATGGCTGACAGTTGTATATTAGCCCTAGTGATAATAGCTGTGATCATACCATAGATAATTTGATCACAAGGGATGCAGCATTTAGGAACTGCCTCTATCCATTAGTGGCACGAGGTGCAATCCTGGAGTACATTTTCTATTAGCCATCCTTAGATCCAAGTTGCATTTGAATATGGACAGGGATGAGCTTTGTTTTACTTGAGTGGATACTATGTTCTGGAACAGTTGTAGCCTTTGTGATATATATCCATCTCACCACAAGATTCAGTTTAGATACCTGGACTGCATATTTCTGATGCCATTTGACTTGCAGATGTTCAGTAAGTCCATCTGTATTTGGTCGGAGGATGCCTTGTATGCCAGACACATCACCTCTAAGCACTCCGTAGGATACTGAGTATAGTGATAAATCTTTGAGGTAGTCCATGCAAGATCTATGGTTTAGGGCTTGTATCATTTTAGTAAGGTATCTCTGTGGGTATTCCAATTGTTGCTTGGGTCTGGACAGATACATGCCAAAGTGGGCATCATACAAAATGATTGACCTAAGGGGCTTTGTAAAGGGGGACAATAACATCTCTAGATCTAGTCACAATCAATTTGTTAATAAGTTGTGCAATGCAGGAAGACTTTTTTTATGACTCTGGGCACATGTTGGTTAAGTCATTGTAGACACAAATTCCCAAATGCCAAACAACTGGGTCAGCTCTCAGGGGGCATTGTCAATTTGGCAGTTCCCTGGAGTAGATGACTTTCCAAAGGATACGATAATTTATTTTTTGGAGTTTAGTTTCAATTCATGATTCTGGCACCAGTTATTGTTTGGGACAAACCTTCTTGCATGATGGTTAAGTCATTTGGGAATTCAATAACTGCTCCTAGCTTGCAGTCATCTCAAACTTAGTCGGGCAAAGCCCTTTGGTATTTCCTTTTACTTTTTTTTCCTTCATCCATTGCTCTGGCGACAAGAGTAAAGCTTAAAATTTGCCCATGATTTTGACCCTTTCATATTTTTGCCAGATTCTTGCCCTTAGAGGTTGAGAGATCAGAGCATATGTTTGACTGTCCTCGATTGTGTCATATTTTTTGGTCTGTTCCTCATATGTGTGATTTTCTGGCAAATTTATGAGGACTGCAAAACTTAAATAATGATAGACACTTGAGTTTCAGACAAACACTGAGCCATTTGCTAAACAAACAATACTGTCTCACAATGAAGACAGATTTAGCATGAACAGTAAACTTCTATGTTCTTGAAACTCACATTCATTGAAATGGCATTTATTTTCTGCTTCAACTCTGAGCTTTGGCCAGCTAAGACCTACATGCAATCAACTGGATGTATAAATGAATTTAGGTAAATCTTTATCTACACTTTTTTCAAATAATTGTTTGTGTCTTTCAGCTTTTCCCAGTTAGGGGTCGCCACAGCGGAACTCCGGTCCGCTAATGATTGGTAGTGGATTTTTACATACTGGGTTACCAGCCCTGATACACAACCTTCAACGAAGGAACGCCCCATTCATGTATGCCTCCACACAGAAGACTTTTTTCAAATAATACAGCATTTAAATTGATTTATTTGTGTTGCATTGAATACTATCTAGCTGGATGTTGTGGCTCTATTTTATCAGTTAATGCTTGTTAGAATTCCTGTATAGCCAGTGATAAGTGGGGGTAGTTCACTTCATTGTTATTCGGATTCTGCCTTATATAAGTGGTACATTTTGGATTACTTTCTGCTTAAACTCTGAGCTTTGGTCGGCTAAGACATACATGCAATCAACTGGACGTATAAGTGAATTTAGGTAAATCTTTATCTGCACCTTTTTCAAATAATATAGCATTTAAATTGATTTATTTGTATTGCATTGAATTCTATCTAGCTGGAAGTTGTGGCTCTGTCTTTTCAGTTAATGCTTGTTAGAATTCCTGAGTAGCCAGTGATAAGTGGGGGTAGTTCACTTCATTGTTATTTGGTTTCTGCCTTATATAAGTGGTACATTTTTGATTACTTTCTGCTTAAACTCTGAGCTTTGGCCAGCTAAGACCTACATGCAATCAACTGGACGTATAAGTGAATTTAAGTAAATCTTTATCTGCACTTTTTTCAAATAATACAGCATTTAAATTGATTTATTTGTGTTGCATTGTTGTGGCTCTGTTTTTTCAGTTAGTTCCTCACCTACCCTCCCTGTTTTTGTTTTGGTGTTAATCTTGGTGATTTTGAAACTGCCTGCCCTTCTTGTAAATTTGCATTTGGATACTCCTCCTGGTCCCATCTCATTTGCTCACTCAAAAAAAAATGCACTTTTTTTCATCTGCTTTTACTGTATTTGTTTCTTCCTACTTAATTTTGCTTTTGTGTCATCTTAAAAGTACTCAATTGTATTTATTACTGTTTGGTGCAACTATCATTCTAAGCCTTTTGGTTTAAGCACTTGGGCTTCAGACCAGTTGTTTTACTTTAAGAAGGTTTGTGGTCTGCACTGTTGTGGCAGGACAGGTAGCTTACATCCTTCTAAGTTGGGAACTGCTGATTGAAGTCTCAGTGTCTGTTATTCTAAAAGTGTATGAGTTCTGGTTTAAGCACTTGGGCTTAAGGCCAGTTGTTTTACATTAAGAAGGTTCGTGGTCTGCACTCTTGTGGGAGGAGAGGCTGGACTCTGCCCTTCTGAGCTGGGAATTTGTGGTTAAAGGCTTATAGTGCCTGCATATTTGAACTGTTTCATACTGAAATTGGTGCTCCTTGTTTGCTGTAGCGTAGACTAGATCCAGGCCTGCTGAATCTAGCTTTGTTTGCATAACTTGAGCACTAATCCAGACCTTCTTAAAAGTATTCAATTGTATCTATTACTGCTTGTTAGTAACCTGATTAAAGTGTAGCTATAATTCCAAGCCTTTTGGTTTAAGCACTTCTTAATGTAAAACAACTGGTCTGAAGCCGGTTTGTGGTCTGCATTGTTGTGGCAGGACAGGTAGCTTACATCCTTCTAAGTTGGGAACTGCTGATTAAAGGCTCAGTGTCTGTTATTCTAAAAGTGTATTAGTTCTGGTTTAAGCAGTTGGGCTTCAGGCCAGTTATTTTACATTATGAAGGTTCGTGGTCTGCACTCTTGTGGGAGGAGAGGCTAGACTCTGCCCTTCTGAGCTGGGAATTTCTGGTTAAAGGCTTATAGTGCCTGCATATTTGAACTGTTTCTTACTGAAATTGATGCTCCTTGTTTGCTGTAGCATAGACTAGATCCAGGCATGCTGAATCTAGCTTTGTTTGTATAACTTGAGCACTAATCCAGGTCTTCTTTTTTGGAGAAGGTTCCCTGCACCCCAGTGGCAGGAGTGTGCAATTAGAACTTGTCTGATTGAAGACTACAGGAACAGGGCTCAGTTTTGAGATTTATTTACTTGTTACTTGGGTAATTTGTTTAAAAGCCTTTTCTGATTACTTGTAGTCATCTAAAGCTGTTTTAAGTGTATTTTTTACTGTTTTTGCCTTATCTTTTCAAAAAAAATTCCTTGTTTCCCACCTTTCTAAGCTAGTATAGTCCAGTTTTCTGGCTAGTGCTGAATTCAGGGCTGTGTTACAATTTTCTGAGTTGCCCATACCTTACTTGGATAGAGGGAGGTTTCTCTGTTCACCTGTGAGAGAGGGAGCTTTGAGCAGCCATCTGTCCCTGGAGGAGTGGTTCCAGCCCAGAAGTTAGTAGTTTATAGGCCGTTTTGGGCTAATTTCTATCTCTTTAATTTCCCTGCTGTAAAAACCACGTTTGCACAGTTTTGCACATATAGGCAGCGCTGGTTAGCTAGGACTAAATTTATCCCGGCTCCACCAAGTCTCCTCTTCAGTTTTTCCCTTGAAAGTAGTCTAACTTTCAACCTAAGCACTTAAAAAAAAAGCATCCTACAGTCTAGCACTTGCTCAGACCTAAGAGCAAGCACTAATATACCCCAACACTTGATTGCACAGCAGGGCAAGGCTCATTATTCACCCCTCACCAACCAAGCAACTAAGCAGCTCACCCTACTATTCAGGCATGATCAAAGGGCAATTTCAGGTATACTCTCCAGTCCAGCTGATGAACCTGGGTATCCTGAGGCAATGTTACAACTGCCTCATGTACACAGACAACCCTCTCCTCCTACCACAAAACATTAACATATGTGAGAGATGCAATTATATAGCTAAATTGGAGGCTAAGCTCTCTCCACCCAAGACTGGAACAGGCAGTCATGAGGGGAAGGTTAACACTTGCACCACACCTCCAGCCTCACATAGACATGCTAAACCAGCAATGGCAAAAAATACACATAAATACACAAAATCATACTCAGAGGCTCTAAATAAATACCTGCAAAAGCATCACAGACCTCCAAAGCAGACACCCAAAAAACCTGCACCTCCCATCACAAACCAGACACATAAAACACAAAATCAGTGTGCCGCACAATCACAGCCCTTAAGGCCAAATAACATACCTAACACACTAGTAATAGGCGACTCTATAGTCAGACACACTGACGTCCCACTCACTAGGCTGGACAAGGAGAAGGTTACTGTTAGCTGCCTGTCAGGAGCCAGAATCTGCCACATAACACAAGCACTCAGGTCACTCCAGAACAAGTACAAATATGACTCTGTCATTGTTCATGCTGGTGTGAATGACCTGAGACGTACCTCCCTGGACTACATGAAAAGAGACATGGAAGAGTTCTCTGATCATGTAGCCCAGGCGGGTATGACCCTGACCCTGAGTAGCATCCTGCCCTCACCAAGAATGATACCACAGTATAAAGAAAAAATGATCAGTTTCAACAATTGGCTAAGCTTCTGGTGTCATTCAAAGGGGATACAGTGTCTGTCAACCTGGGACGACATGCACGACAAGCCTCATTGCTTTGCAAGAGATTGCTTGCACCTGTCAACCCCAGACTTTCGAATACTGGCCAAGGCTCTTGTTGCCCCCGTAGTGCCTTTTTTAGGCAAGGCTCAAAAGTCAAACCCACCTCCATAATCAGCACAAATAAATAAATGAGGGTTATGCTACTCGATGCCAGGAGTATAAATCTCAAAATACACGTGCTCGAAGCACTCCTCAGTATGGAGAATGTCGACATCTGTGCAATAACTGAAACCTGGTTCAAGGCGCCACAGAGCCCCCCAGCCCTATTGGACTACAACTCATGCCACACATTTTGGCCACAGAACATGGACCGAAACACAAAAGGAGGAGGTGTATCCATATTCCTCAAGGATACCTACACCTCCAGGTTAGTGGCACAGCATGATACCTCCAAGATCATCCATGTGCAACTAACATCAGGCAGATCTACAATGCAAACTGTGGCCTGCTACAGATCACCCTCCATGACCCAGGATGACCACTCCACCTTTCTAGAGACACTGGAAAACATGAAGGTCCAACCGAACACCCTGATATTGGGCAATTTCAATTACCCTACTGTTAACAGGGAAAACTACTCGAGTACAAACTCCCAGGTCCAGCGCTTCCAGGAATCTATCAACTCAAATGCCCTGGATCAGCTGGTAAACTCCTCTACCAGAGGTGAAAACATATTGGACCTGGTCATCACCAACATGGGTGACAGGTGTTCCACACCGAAGGTCAACCCGTCACTGGTTAGATCAGACCACAAACTAATCACTCTGGATGTCCACACCACACCACCACCTCCAACCAAGGAAACCACAGTGAAAAACATTTCTATAGCAGACTTCACCTTACTTAAGACAGAGGTGGTAAGTTTCACAGCCCCCCATGCTAAAGGATAACAGTGTCCAAGATACAGGAACCTTTACAAATGCACTCTATGAGCACCTACAAGGATGCATGGATCATGCCATCCCTAGCAAAACCAAGACTCACTCCCCTAAGAGAAGGAAACCAGTCTGGTGGACCCCTGCCATAAACAGGCTATACAATAGAAGGAGGAAACTAGTTCAGAAAAAAGCAAATCCTAAGAAGGAAAGACATCCCTGATCAGTAACAGTGAGAAACTAAGGTCCTTCATAAAATCCTCCAAGGCTAACTTTGAAAGAAAAATAGCCAAGGATTCGAAAGATAACCACAAAGCCTTCTTTAGCTATGCCAAGAATCTAAGTGGCAACTCACAGATATGCTCTGAGCTACTGCAAAATAGCACAAAATATACTGAACCCACTGATATTACCAACATCCTGGCAGATAGATTTAGTGCAAATGTTACCCCCCTCTCACCCCCAAAATGGCCCACAACAATACCAGAAAAGTGTAGTTTCCTGGAAATCACAGATGCACAGGTGAAAACAGCTCTTTCAAAAGCCAAAAGCACAGCGTCAATGGGGCCAGATGGTGTCCCAGGCTGTGTCTTGCACGAACTACAGAATGAACTAACCCCCCACCTAAACACACTGCTCAACCTCAGCCTCTCTACAGGCTATGTGCCCATAGAATGATGTACAGCAATGGTTATTCCGCTCCACAAAGGAGGGGCCACAACTGACCCTGGTAACTATTGCCCCATAAGCCTGACTAGCCTGGTCTGCAAGGCTATGGAGCGCATCATCATGGAACTCATTAACAAAGACATTGGGAACCTCCAAACACTTGACCCAACCTAGTTTAGCTTTGTTAAGGGCAGATCATGCCTACTAAACCTGGTTGATTTCTTTGAGACAGTCACCAAGGCCATAGATGAGGGGGAAGTTAGTTCACACAGCCTACTTTGACCTCGCCAAGGCTTTTGATACCATTTCCCACTTGGGAATTATAGAAAAACTCACCAGCCTGAACATAAACCCCATATGTCATGAGATGGGTTGCCAACTAGCTTACAGACAGAACTCACATGGTAAGAATAGCGGGTTCCAGATCTGACTCTAAACCAGTCACAAGTGGTGTCCCACAAAGCTCGGTCCTGGGACCCCTACTTTTTGGCATATACTTCTCAGAAGTACAGGCAAACACAGGAGGACTATGGCTAACCAAGTTCGCTGATGACTGCAAACTGGAAGCCATAATCAACTCTCTGGCTGACACGGACATTCTCCAAAAGGGCCTTACTGAGATGGACACCTGGTGTCAAAGTCATGGTCTCAAGCTAAATGCCAAAAAATGCATAGTCATCCCATTTGGGAAAAACAAAACACCCATGAATGACCACATAGGTGGTAGCCCCCTTAATACAGAAGAGGTCATAAGAGATCTGGGGACCCAGGTAGATAGTAATCTCTCCTTTGACAATCATATTGCCAAAGTAGTTAGGAAATTCTTCTATGTAGTCCATCTAATTACTAAAGGGTTTGCATCTAGAAATAAAGAGGTTATAGTGCCCCTCTACTCATCACTCATCAGACCCATCATAGAGTACAATGCCCCATTTGGGATGTACCTCACAAGAGACTTCCAACAGCTGGAAAGACCACAAAAGTACCTCACCAAGAGGATTACTGGCCTCAAATATATGTCCTATGCAGCCCGACTGGAAATAATCCAGCTGTACTCAGTCACATATCGCTTACTCAGAGGTGATCTCTACCTGACTTACAAAGCCATGTCCAACTCAGAATTGATAGACATGCTCCACCAAAAGAAATCCAAGTCACTGCGAGCCACTCGCTCTAGTGAGCTAAACCTCACCACAGCAATAAATAGAACATGCTGGAGGGATAGATACCTGTCACAGAGACTCCCCATGCTTTGGAACAAAATTCCTAACTACATTAGGCAGAGCCCCTCACTAACACTCTTCAAGAGAAACCTTGACGAGTGGATGGATAACAGAAAATACACCCCTGGGATCACTTAATTGGCTCTTCTTGACAGAGGCTCAGTTAATTAATCAATGGGGTGGCGAAAGCTGACACACACTGGCTAGGCTTATAAATGACCTTGGGCAGATAGCCTAGTACCTACCTATGAACCTATGAAAACCCATATTAATTTTGCATCTGATCAGTGGAGGACTAAGCTTACCTCTCGGCTGTTTTCAAACCATAGGCTCCTTAAACATTTTTAGGGCCATGCATACATGTATGCCTTCTTTGATTCACCTTCATGATTGTATTAACCTGATTATATCAAATTTTATTCCTTGTATAATATAGCACCACTTGTTAGAATGTGTTTTAAATTTGTAGTTTTGAACAGTCTTCTAGAAAGCAATGAAACAAAATGTATGCACCAATAATGACAAAACTACCCATTTAAAAAATATCAACCTGAAAAGGTCACTTAAACTTCTGTCATTTCAATCCACCAATATCAGTAAATATGCAAATGTCTGCAGAAGCACGTCATCTAAATAATTCCACATTAAAGAGATCTGTAACTAATAAAGAGGTTGCTGCTAGCAAACAACTTTATATTTCATTGTTTCATCTACAAATAAAGTGCCTGTTGCCATTGAAGAATAAATTGCCTATGTTACATTAAAAAATGATAAGCTAGTAATTTTGCAATGGGGAATGGATGACAAACTGATAAAAGGTTCAGAGTTACTAAGTAACTCCTCCAAAGGAGAACATTCACAGGCCTGCAGCATTCACTCCCTTTAAAGTACAACACAGTACAATATCAGCGATCTGTCTACATACTGTGGGAGTAGAACCCAGAGCCTTCTGCATTAAAAGCAAGTATACTACCTGTTGTGCTACTAGCAATGCAAACCCCTTAGCAGAAGCAGCACTAAACTTCTCTTCTCCTGAAGCTCTCAGCTCTGTGTAAAATCCACTTGACACTCATGTAAATCTCTCAACTTTGGAACACAAGAAATCTGGAAAAAGCCAAAATTTATTTTGGGGGGAGGACAAAGGCCCAAAACCAGGGACACATTTTAAATATTGCTTGTATAATCTTAGAAAGTTGCTAAAATAAAGTGTTTTGTTTTACCATGTGTTTCCTGAAAGATAGGAAGATTGAAATGTAAAGCGCTATCATTATTTAGTGAATTTAGATCTCACTGATTTGCCATAAAACTACAAATTTTAAGAGGAATAGACCAAAAGTATGAGCCAAATATTCTGTGAAAATCAGGACAGTTGAAATCTATGGACTCAACTCCCTGAATCACAGGTGGTGGTATGGGTAGAGAATTCAGGCTCTTGTTTTGTACCTAAGGTTTGATCCTGAGTAACAGTAACCACCGGTATACCCAACTGGGGCATTTTCATACACACACACACACACACACACACACACACACACACACACACACACACACACACACACACACACTCAATGGCAGATGCAGACACATACACTCTCTGGCAGATGCAGACTCACACACTCACTGGCAGCACTGGGCAACAACTCCTGTGTGCAGCGACAGCATAACAACTCCTGTGTGCAGCGACAGCATAACAATTCCTGTGTGCTCAGAATGATGTCACAATCTGCCTCGATAAAATTGTACTGTCACCATGCCTAAGTAACTAGCAATATTCAAATAGAGCTCTTTTCATACTCACTTCTTTGTCTCTTTTCTAGTTAAAATCTGCAAATATTATCATGTTGAGGCAAATTTAAAATACAAGATGATCTTTTTGGCAAGGGCAGGTTCCATCTCAGCTACAAAATTAGGTACTTATGTATTATCTCAACCAGATTTCCACACTGCCATAATTCGGTATCTGTGTGCAGAAACAGGTTGCTTAACATAAGAAGGAGTCTGTGAAGAAGAAGGCATTACTCTGTCACTGTGGGTATGAACCAAGAAGAGGAGAAAGGGTGTAAGTTTGTACCTCTTTGCTCCTGTAACTCCACAGTGGTGCTCCGCTTTGCAGTACCTGCATTTCTCAAGATGATGTCAGCTACTGGAAAAGCGAGTCATAAAATATACCCTGCAACATTAGGAGATTGTAAATCTCTCAAGGGCAAGGATTACTGCCTTTCCTAGGTTAGGCAAAGTGCTGATTTACAGAAATTGAGGTGCATAATTTCACTTCAGGTACTAACAAAGTGTCCCCATTTGTGAAGCACTGGCCATACTTTAAAAATAAAGACAGAAACTCAAAATCACCTCCTCATGATTACATGTAGTAACACTTGCAAATACATTTTACTGCCGGACAATGCACTTCTTCCTGTACTTTGCGGCTGGTAGCAGCTTTTTTATTTTCACCTGAACATATCTTTTGAAATTGCCCCCCCCCCAAGAACAAGTGACTAAAACCATCAGTACTGTGTGTGTGTGTGTGTGTGTGTGTGTGTGTGTGTGTGTGTGTGTGTGTGTGTGTGTGTGTGTGTGTGTGTGTGTTTGTCTTCTCTTAAGGATTCCTTCCACACAGACAAAAGAAATCCGTTCGTCAGAACGACAGCAGGCATCACAATTTCAAGCGTGCGTGTGTAATGCACGCTGAAAACAGGAACAGGGTTTCCTCAAATGTTTGTCTTCCCAAAGGTAGAGCAAAGTTAGTCCACAGCCAAACTAACAGAGCACCACCTTATAGTGTTTCATGGGCTCGTTTGCTCGGAAGTATGCAAAAGTTGCAACCGCAAAAATCTGGTTGCGATAATACGTTAAGTACCCAAAAATATTTACAAAACAGGTCACAGAAGGTACTGACGCAGTTTTAGAAAAGTATCAAATGGAAGTCATAATAAATTATTTTATATTTATATGACTAATACAAATGGTGTATGTGCTCATGTAGGACCATTGCTGAGTCAAGGTCAGATTGTAAGTAAATGACTTGGCCAATGTGTTAACTACATATTTCTTTGGATTTGTATCATCTGTATTTCTTATAAGAGATATGTATTACCTGGTAAAGGAACTGTATTTTTGCCTTACATTGCTAATGATATGGTTGTAGTATCTTTGAGGAAAATAAAGACTTGTAACTGTATGGAACTAGATTGGAAAATGCATATTTATTTGATCTGATTTCCTGATTACTCTGTTTAGATTATTATTTAATACAATACTTCTTTTATGAAATTGTTCCTGATCTTGCAGACTGGTCAGCATACTATCAAATCACAAATGAGGCAATTGCAGCTTGGTACACAATTAATGTATTATTAGTTTAATATCACTTTTTGGGAAATGTTATAAAAAGAAGCTTGTTGTTATTATACAATGAATTCACGTTTGGTAGTTATACTGATATTAGTCAACATGAGTTATAGAAAAAAAGCAGTGTACATTTACTAGTCTTGTAGAATTCAATGACCTGTTTAGTAAAGCCTTAAAAAAGGAAATAGCTGTAGCCATAATTAACTTAGATTTGTCCAACACCTTTAATAATATCTTAGATTATATTATAAATGCTTGGAAATCTAGATAGTTTTTAATGTTAGACTTTCTCTCTGAGATCTGAATCTTCTTCTCTAGAAATGTTTCTTGCTGCTATGTCTTCCTTCTCCATCTGCAGTGCTGATCTCATTTATTTTTGTTTTCTTAATTCTCCACTATAGCCCTATCACCCTTCCTAATCTCCATTCTCATTTATTATTACAGGTGTTTCCTTTCTGGGGTACTGCAGCACAGCAGTGTACTTGGGTAGAAAATACAATGTCTAGTCATTGCCACAACTTAGTTCAATTTAAGATAAAAAAAAGAAGTTATGTCTTACCATAACGTTCCATCTGTATTGTTGATCCTCGTTCAGTCATTACGCATGGGTATCGGTTCCGACCTTGGAACTGAGCCGGCCATTTTCCAAGCTCGCATCAGCTTCAAACTCTTGAGCTAAACTCTTACCCACAATCTCCCTCTCCCTGTTACCTCAGATTGAGTTTTCAGGTCAAAGAAGGTAAAGGCTACCTCTGGCCAAATGACCTAATAGAACCGGATGATGAGATCCACTAGAAGCCACAGGAGAGGGAAGGAGGGAGGGTCGTAATGACTGAACGAGGATCAACAATACAGATGGAACGTTATGGTAAGACATAACTTCTTTAACTGATATTGTTAATCCTCGTTCATTCCTTACGCATGGGACAGAGTCCCCAGCTACCTCTATTCCTGGGAGGTTCTCATGGAAGGACATTCCTGAGCACCATAGAACCGAAAGATGCTCTTCCCCTGGAGACCAAATCCAATTTGTAATGATTGATGAAGGTATGAGGTGTAGCCCAGGTTGCAGCTGTACAGATGTCATGTAAGGAAGCTCTGGCATGGAAGGCAGCAGAAGTTGTCACCGACCTTGTTGAATGAGCTTTCATGGTAGTAGGCAATGAGATATTGCATTGTGTATAAATGAAGGTCACACAGTCCTTCAACCATCTAACTTATGTGACCTTAGCAACAGCAGATCCTAATCTAGGTCCAGAAAAAGCCAAAAATAACTGGTCAGATTTACAAAAGGGCCTAGTCCTGCTTAAGTAAAAACAGATTTGCCTGTGGATATCTAGGGTATGTAGGCAATACTCTCCTCTGTTTGAATGATTGGGAAAGAAAACTGGCAAATCAATGGCTTGATTAATGGACATTCTGCATCTGACGAAGTGTTACAAACGAAAACGCAAGTGTGTAGACATAGCGTTAATGTGCTTGGGATCTGTTTGTGGAGATTACTGTTTGTATGGTTGACTTGTCGTGCCTATGGACAATAAACCTGTGTTTTAAGGAAGGACTGAGCTTTATTTCCTCCACTGGTGCTTTTTCATTTTGGTTGATTAATGGACATGTCAGAGATCACTTTAGGCAGAAATGATGGACTAGTTCTCAGAGACACTCTATCTCTATGAAAAATCAAGTATGGACTCTTGATACATAAAGCTTGAAGCTCAGAAATACGTCTGGTGACCAAAAACAAGATTTCCCATGACAAATACTTGAGGTAGCAAGAAGAGGCTGGTTTAAAAGGTGGCATTCTCAGAGCTTGTAGAAATAATGATACATCCCATGGTTGAATAGGTTCTCTAAAAGGTGGCTTCAGATGATTCACACCTTTTCTGAAGGTCTTGCACAATTTGTGGGACATAAGAGAGGAATTGGAGTAGCCAAGCATTGAGCTTCAGGCTGTTCAAGTCGGGATGAATCAGGTTCTGTGGATGTGAGATCAACTCCGGGGTTGGATGGAGAGTCCATGGTTGATCTAGTAGGTGAGGCCAAAGAATGGGGAACCAAATCTGTTGAGGCCAATATGGTGCTATAAGGATCACCTTGCTCTTCAACTGATGGGCTTTCTTCAGAAACTGGGGAATGAGGGGAAAGGGTGGGAATGCATAAAGAAGACTCAAGGGCCAATCGTGGACTAGAGCATCCCTGGGTGACTGTCCCAGAGGGGGAATCAGGGCAAAGTAGTTGATGCATTTATAGTTGGTCAGGGATGCAAAGAGGTCACAGCAAGGATGGCCCCAGCAGTGGAAAATCTCCACCGCTATCAAGGAATTCAGGTACCACTCATGAGGTTGAAGAATGCACCTGCTGAGTCTGTCTGCTATCACGTTGCAACTCTCAGGAATGTGCGTTGCTAGAAGAAAACGGTTGGTAGCCATCACCCATTGCCATATCCTCATGGCCTCTCGACAAAGGAGCTAAGATTTGGTTCCTTCTTGCTTGTTGATGTACCAGACCACCGCCATGTTGTCTGACTGAATCACAATTGTTCCAGATGGCAGTAGGGGATGGAATGCTTGCAATGCCAGAAGCATTGTCCTCAGCTCTAGAACATTTATATGCAGATGGGCCTCCAGTTCAGACCAAGTGCCTTGGACTGTCTGTCCCTGACATAGCCCCCCACCCCATCAGGGAGGCGTCTGTGGTCACTGTGGCCTTGGGTTGCTGGGGGGAGAAGGGGCGAGACCATTGTGACAGATTGTGTGTCGTCCACCAATTTAAATCCTGTTTGCACCTGTGGGTTACTCGAATCATGGCTGAAACAGGATGCTGAAAAGGATACCATTGGGTGAGCAGTAGCCATTGTAGAAGCCTCATGTGAAACCTAGCCAGGGGAACAATGGTGATGGAGGCTGCCATGGAACCCAACAGCTGTATGTATGACTCTGTTGATACCAGTATATCTGGTGAAAACGCTCAGTCGGTGTGCTTGTTTGGATTAAATAGCTTCTTTTTCATCTGTTCATGGTCTTTGCCTTATTGTCACCCTCATTCTGTGGTGGACCTGGTTGTAATTCAACCCAACAGCTGTAGAACAGAGTGAGCTGTGGATTTCTCCCTTGAAAGGATTGGAATCAGTTGTTGCTTTATCCTTAAAATTCTGTGCTCTGGAATAGCAGCTCTGCAGTTCTTTGTGTCCAAGATAACCCCTATGAATTCTGTTGACTGAGATGGGGTGACATTGGATTTTTGCCAGTTTATGGTTATGCCTAGCCTTTGAGCAGCAAGGAGAGAGTATGCCAGGGCTTCTTCCAGTAGATGTCTGGTGGGGGAGGAAATGAGTCAGTCGTCTAGGTATGGAAACACCTGGAATCCTTGAAGTCACAAGTGAGCTGTGACAACTGTCATGCATTTTGTGAACACTCTGGAGGCTGTAGAGAGTCCAAATGGCAGTACTCTGAACTGGTAGTGACTGGCTCCTGCATGGAAGTGCAGAAATCTTCTTGATGGCCTGTCCACTTTTATGTGGTAGTACGCATCTTGAAGATCTCTCAAGCACATCCAATCATCTTTTTCCAAAAGCGGGAGAATAGACTGTATTGTGACCATCCAGAATTTTTGTACTCTCACAAACTTGTTCAATACACTGAGATCCATAATTGGTCTCCAGTCCCCAGATTTCTTTGGCACCAAAAATAGTCTTGAGTAGAATCCGGATCCCATCTGGTCTGGAGGGACTATTTGGATGACTCTCTTTCTTAGCAGCTTTTCTATCTCTAGTGCTGTTTCTTCCCTTTGACTGGGTGGAACGTCGGGAAAGTTTTTTGAAGGGGCAGGATAAAGATCGAAGGTGATATGATAACCTCTGGTTATAATCCTTTGTACCCAAGAATCGGTGGTGATGGTTAGCGGGCAGAAGGGTATAAGGAGAAATGTTCCCCAACCACCTCCAGAGGAAAGGAGATGGGCCACTCTTCAGGAGCACTGGTAGGATTGACCAGGGAAAGAATCCCTGGAACCCTGGTTACATGGACCCCCTCTGCCCCGAAAGGAGCATCTTCCCTGTGAGTTTCCCCTTCTGCCTCTGAGACCGTGAAATTTCTTGAACCATATCTTCCCACTCTTTAAGTTTTGGGAGAAAGCATGTTGAGGGGAAGAATAACGGACACCTATGGCAGAAAGGGTCTTACCTTCCTGTTCACATCTGGCCAGTGTACTTTTAACTTTGGGCCCAAACAACGAGGAGGCCTCAGTGGGAGTTTTAAGAAAGGAAGCCTTAAAGGGTTCCACAAAATTGCACAAGTGCATCCAGGCGTGTCGTTTCAAGACCACCACTGAACCCGCTGCTCTAGCTGCTCCTTCTGATGTGTGAGATATCAGTCACATAGAGGAGTTAGATATTGATTCAGTGGTGGCCAGCTGAGAGGCCCCTTTGTCCCGGACCTCATCAGACACAGCACCAGCCAAGGTTTCAGAGAGCTCAGAAATCAGATCCCTTTGAAGCCTGGTAAAGTGTGCCATATAATTCAGGGACCTGATAATAAAGGTCGCTGATGCAAAGGTGCACTTCCCTATCCTGTCCAGGGCCCGGGACTCTTTGTTAGGTGGATGGACAGTCTGGCTTTCCTCTTCTGCCAGATCCTTTTTTGCCAACACCAAAGCATCCACAGGAAGACCTTTTAACCAATGGAGATCCGAAGCAGGAGGGGACAAAATCTTATCTGGCCTCCAGGGAATAGCTTCAGCGGTATCAGGAGCCTTCCAAGCATGTTGCATGATAAGCCGGACAAGTTCATCAGCAGGTGGCGTAACCCATGAGGTAGGAGGCCAGGCGTGAAAGGCCTGCAGGAACACAGATTCCTCAGCGGTCAGATTAGAGGACTGCCAGTCACCTCTCTGTTTCAGGATTTTGAGGATATCACCAAAGGATACCTCAGAGGGTGACCGAGGGGGTCCTTCCCCTCATCAAAATCTGTGTCTTCAGTGAGAACTCCTCTGTGGAGTCCATGTACTTCCTCTTACATTCATTTTCTGGAGGACTTCCTGAGCAGGAGAAGCTGGAGAAGACAGCAGAATGGGATTCCTGTGGGAATATGTCCTGAGGCCCTTGCACCTGATGTCCGCTAGGTGCGACTTGTGAAACCAGTGTACCAGAGGAGGGCAGAGGAATAGACAGTCCAGTACCACCAGCAGCAGCAAAAGCCTTCTCCATCAGTTAGAAGGCTGGTCCACCTGAAGAGGAGTGAATGTCTAGGACAGGGGTCACCCCTCCCCTAAGTGGCTCAGCCTGCCGACCCGGAGGCCCTGGATGGCTGTGGAGTAGCAAAACTATGCGTGTCACAACTGACATCCTGGGTCATAGCAAAGCTTTCCTGCCATGAAGGCAACTGCGGCTCCTTAGTGAGATCCATAAAGGGGACCACAGAAGGGGAAGACTGTGCTATATCCATGGACTTCAAAGGCAATGAAGGAAGAGGGTAAGAAGGGGTCTTTGGAGATGGGTGATCACCTCCCAAGGAAGGATAGTTCCCAAGTGGTGGGATACCTCTGGCCAGGAGCACCTGATCCACAAGACGCAACACATAGTGTTCAGAGAGGCTTCTAGTGGACCTCACGGAGACTGAGGGAGAAACAGGCCTGTCCACAGAAGAGGTAAACTTGGTGCCCATCTCACCAGTCTGCACTGAGGACAACGGTGCCGAGAGAGACTGGATTACAGGTGTCCGCACCGAAGAAGTCATCGGTGTCGAGGTCATGGTCTGCACCGACACAGGGATTGGTGCCGAAATGGTTGTCAGTACCAAAGCTGGAACCAACAAAACTGGAGTCAACAATAAAGGCATCGGTTCCGAGGACAGTGTTGGAACCGACATGGTCAGGGTCTGTGCCATCTGAATGGTCGGTGCTGATACAGTGGTAATAGTCTGAACTAAGGAGCCCCTCAGTGCTGATATAGTGAAGGCTGCAGGAGAAGACGGAGCCGAGATCACTAATGGAGCCAAAGACCTCGGTGCTGAAGATCTAGGCACCAAAATCACTGGGGCTGACTGAATGAGCTCTGGAGCTGAAAATTTAGCCTTTTTAGGTTTTGGCTGGCAGGAGTCCCCAGCTGGGGATGAAGGCAAAGATTTAGCCTTGGTAGGAACATCCAAGATTTTCTTATGGGCTCTAGGAGGGGTTGAGACCTCTGACCCAGAAATAGCCTCTGAAAAGGGAGATTTAAGAAGTCCCTTCAGCAACAGCTTGCTTTTCCTTTCCAACAAAGTTCTATTTGAAAAGTTTTCACAGATAGTACAGGGTGGGTCAACAGAGAAGTGGGATGCCCCCAAACGATAAACGCACAAAGAGTGTGCGTCAGAAGTAGGTAGTTTGTGTCCACAATCAGAACACTGCTTAAACCCCGGACTACCTTTCTTATCTGCCATGACAGCAAATTAATTAACAGAAAAGGGTACCAGCAATGGTACAAAAGAATACCCGAAGGTATGAGAAAAAAGGGAAGGATTACCAACAATGGTAAAGAAAGATTACCTCGTGGTAAAAAGGGTAGAGAAAAGAGCAGAAAAACCAGAAGAAAATATGTACGCTAGATGCGATAGGGTAAGAGACAATGAAACAGAAACATTTCTGACAGAAATGTAATATTAAAGACTATTAAGCAACAAATAACTGTACTTAGCTCAAGAGAAGCAGCTTGACATGACCGAATGGCAATGCGGCAAATGAAATCTGAGGTAACAGGGAGAGGGGGGATTGTGGGTAAGAGTTTAGCTCGAGAGTTTGAAGCGGACGAGAGATTGGAAAATGGCCGGCTCGGTTCCAAGGTCGGAACCGATACCCATGTGTAAGGAATGAACGAGGATTAACAATATCAGATCAGTAATTTCTTTTTTTTTTTTTTCCATAATAAATTTTTATTGAAATATATTTTCCAAAACATTAAAAATACAATAAACATCACACACATAATACACTATAACTACTACAAACCATTTATACAATATCTACATGAAATGCTTCCTATATTTAATATATTCCTAAAATCAGTATCATGCTAATATAATATTGAAGACCTTTTCCCATATTTTCGGGTTATTAATATTTTTTGTTAGTTTTCAGAAGTAAGTTTATGTGCTAGTATATGCTATATAGCCACACTTAAAATTATTCCATGATGTCTTATGTGGTTCTAGAAAGCAGAAACCTGATCTCAACGCAATGTAGTTAAAATACTGAACAGTTGCTGTTAAACAGGCTTTCAAGTCCACAATTCAAAAAGTTCTCGGCAGCCGTAGCAAAAGTAAAAAATCTTCTTTTATTGTAGTAGATATAGCTGGCTGGTGTGGCTGGGCGCTTCTATGCAGCTTCATCACACAAATAAAAAATAAAGTTCTAAGTTAATATATGCAACATAAATTACTTAGATTGAAACCAAACCCTATGTAAATGGATGTCTCATTAACCATTTAAAGTGGCAATGCATAGCTTCAAAATCAAATAACAAACTGTTCAAATTAAAATACAAATCTATATATGTATATATAATAAATTAAGCTAAAGAACAATCTTAATGTAGTTCTGTTTACACTCTCAGCTTAAATAAATAAAGAACAACAAGCTGGCTGCACTACTTCTAAAAAGAGACTTATATGCAATTCGCATCTAAATGAATATGTAAGCATTTAGGTCTTTATAGAACTTAGTATAGTTCAACAATTGGTCCATATTTAAGCGAAAAGCTGAAAGACAAAGAGAACTGTGCTGTATCAAATGTTGTAGAGATGAAAGGTGTTACATTTTATACAATAATTACCAACGTGACTGGAGCTGAATTGTTTAAAATATATACTAGATTGTATATATAATGAATAAAGCAAACTGTCATGAAACTTGTTAATAATTGAATAATAAAAAACTTGTAACCAAAAAAAAACAGCTAACAAAATATAGCCATAATATGGACCATACTCTACATTGCTAAGTATAACTACAAGCAGTAAAGCTTAAAACGTTAAAGGACATAGTTCAACAAATGATTCATGCTTAGAATAAAGAGAAAAAACAATAGAGAAAGAACAATAGAACAATAAAGAATACATATAATGAAAACTTTTAGACGTAAAAAATTGATGAATGTATGTACACTAGTTGTAAACTTTATGGTTACCATATATTCATTTGATATAAATTATTCATATTTAAACTGTATAAAAATGTTCATTAAATTATCATAAACCAAAAATATATATAAATATATATATTGATAATTAAAACTTTTGTGTTTACATAATGAGTATGAATTCTATCGATGTCTTTTTAAACGCAAATCAAGTCAAGAAAATTTTTTTGTTATAAGGCTTTTTATATATACTTGACTAAGTCTTACTATAAAGGTAATTATTAAGACATCAAAGAATGCAACTCCGAACTCAGATCAAGTGATATATAGCTTTTTAAACATATCTCAATTTAAATAGAGTCCAAAGCAGAATCTATTGAAATGTGCTAACAAATGACTGTAGGGTTGAGAAACGATAGCAATGCTAAAATGTAATACTAAGAAATAAGACCATACAGTTTAAAATTACATAAGTGAATAAATGGGTGAATAAGTAAGTGAATAAATGAATAAATAAATAGATAAATAAATAAATAAATTTTATATCATAATGAAATCTATTTAAGGGAAATAATATAATTTAAATTAATATAGCATAGCTCCAGTATAGAACTATATATTAAAACAGATAGATAATTTAATATAAGGTTAATTAAATATATTATTTACCTAGGGAATGCAAATAAAATGTTATGAAAATATATATTATATATATTAAATTATTTGGCTAATATCATAACTTTAAAATTAAAATTAAAATTAAAATTAATGAGAAGAAACATATAACTGAGTGTACATAAGTAATAATTAAACAATGGTGTAAACAGGTTTAATGGAGACTGAAGTATTCAAACCTGGATGACTATGAGCATTAAATTTCAGAATCCATTTTAATTCTGCTAGGGCTAAATTATTTAAATTATCTCCACCTCTGGGATTTATTTTTATCTTTTCAAGTACCCTAAACAGAAAATGATGTTCATTATGTTCTATTATATGTTGTGCTAGTGCATTAGTGTCTATTTTTTTCTTTATTTCATATAAATGATATCAGTTAACCTCCTTTTGTTAACCCAATGTAAAATGCTGTACATTTTGTGCAGGTTGCTAAATAAACCAGGTTTTTAGTTTGACAAGTAGCAGCAACATTAATATAGTAAGTAAAACCTAGAGTGGAATGAGTAAAGGTAGGGTCTAAACAAATCATTTTACACCTGGTACAGGAACCATGTGGATTTCAAGATGTTTGGTACAATATCTTTGCATAAAATTTGTTTCAAATTGGGACAATTCTTATATGAAAATTTCCCACTAGACTGGATACTGATGAGTCTGTCTGTAAGATATTCCAGTTATTATAACAGTCTCCAAACATTTTACATCACTGGTGTATTTTAAAATGTATGGTATTTTTATATTACCATTGCTATTTTTATATTTAAAAGAAGTGTATTTCTTAACAGTAAGTGGTGTAAATTCTGTAGTATGTATAATATTGTTTTTAATGGAAATTGTATCCTCTATCTAAAAATAATTGCTCTAATAGGTCAGATTCTTTTCTAAAACAGTGTTTTCCTGGCAAAGTCTAGTCAGCCTAGTAAACTGACTTTTAACTATTCCTGGGAACATATGCCTATTTTCCTTGCTCAGTGAGCATCAAAGTGACATCCAGGAATTCAATTTGTTTCGTGGATGCTTCCAGTGTGAATTTCAGATAACTGGTGGTGGTTTCTAGGTGGTGTAAGAAACATGTAAATTGAGGACATCGCTCTACAAACGTTTGTAGAACTTGATTTTATTAAAGTCAGGATTGGTGAACAAATGCTCTTTTTCCCAATTTAGGAGACCACTTGTTCGATACGATATTTAAGCATGGGGGGCCCCCCCATGTCAAAGCTGACAAATTAATATAATTTTATCAGAAGAAAAACTAGTATCTCTTACAAGCAGTTCTCTAATTGCTTCCAAACCCAAATCATTGGGGATGGACGAAAGATTCTTTACATCTAAAGTTATCAGCATATACTCATCTTTCCCAGTACTCAATATTACATCCTCAAGACTGCTTAGTAAATCATAAGTGTCTTTTAACAGAGTTGGAACCAAATCCACTACAGGCCTAAGGTATTTTTCAAGAGCTGTAATAGTAGCAGTTACCCAGTTAGAGCCTGATACTATAGGCCTGGATGCACCTGTTTGTGAATCTTGGGCAAACCTTTTATTGTGGGAGTAGTAGGAAATTCAATGTATAAGTACCTATATTCTTCTGGTGTAATTTGTCGGCACATTAAAAGGTCATACAGAGTGGCATGTACATTAGTTATAATAGAGTGGACTTTTTCCTGAGAAATAATGGAGTAAGTATCTTGATCTGATAACATATTTAACATCAGAGTAACATAGTCTACAGTGTTCATGACTATAATGCCACCACCTTTGTCTGCAGGTCTAAATGTGATGTCAGGAAATTGTTTGAACTTTTTCAACGATGCCATTTCTCCAGAAGATAAATTAACATAAACTACTTTGTTTTTCTTGGTAGAAAAAAGTTTATAAAAATCTCTCTCACAGGCCTTAAGAAAGCAGTCAATACTGAAGGGTAAAGGAGGTGAAAAATTACTCTTTTGTCTTAATGACACACATTCTGTTTGTGAAATTACAGTATTGTGTGTTGTAGAAGTAAAACATTTTAAGGGCTACATTTCTGCAGAAAACCATAAAACATCAGCCAGGTTGCTACATTGTGCTGGTATAAAATTTAAGCCCTTATTAATCAAGCTAATATCTGATATACACAAATCATAATTAGATAAATTAGCAAATATGTCAGTCACATCCTTTGCCTTCGATTCGTTCCATATCTTTCTTCTGAATTTTTCCTTTTTCTGGGCCCTCTGGGAGCGCCCTCCTTGATACTGTGTTTTTATGGGATATGAGTCTGTTTAGGTTTTGCACCTAAACGAACATCATTATGCATATTAGCAAAAGCTAGTTGGTTAGGAGGTGGTGTTGCAGAATAAGCAGTCAATCTAGGAAAATCCGTCTCACTAGGTAGAGCAAAGTTATTATCAGTTATAGGTAGAGTGGACGGAGCTGAAACACCAACAGATGTAGAAGCAGCATCATTAATTAAAACATTGTCATTAGCATTTGGTAAGGAGACTGGCCTTTGTGATTGAGTTTGTGCATTATTATGTCTAAAATCTGACCAGTTTGGAAATCATTAAAGTCCCTCTGCAACTTTTTCAGTTTAATTTGTTTCAGTTTCTCACTAAAAGAATTCACTTGTGAGAAAATGGTTTGCAGTCTATTTTTAGCATAATCAGATTTAAACTTGTCAGTTAAATTTTTGTGAATTATATCTATTTCAGTACGTAGTTTAGTCTCAAGAGGTAAAAAATATTCATTTAAAAGTGACATGTACCTGAATCCTTGTTCAATATTTAGGTCCTGCCACTTTTTCAAAAGCACTGGATGATTAGTTCCATAGGAAGGCATGCAAAATACACGCATTCCTCGAGGCACAATTCTATGATGTATGGAGGCTTCAAGATGTTGCCTTTGCCAGGCGTACCTTTGTAGTAGATAAAGCTTGTCTTCAAATTCTTTCACAATCGAATTAAAGTCAGCAAGATTTTCATCCGGTAAGGTAGAAGCAGGAATGTTAACTGACCCACCTAGTTCCAAAGCCAATAAAGGGTTAGCAACGTGGTGCAGCAATCCTTCTGGTATAGCTGAAACTTCCCTCGACTCTGGTCTGTAGTCTAATTCTACATTAGTGGAATCCATTGCGTAGAGCAGTTACCACACAAAGAAAATGAAGAAAAAAACCAAGAGGTAACTGCAACTCCAAGAGGTCAGGTAACACAAACAAGTATAAATGCAAAAAGCAGAAACCTGATCTCAACGCAATGTAGTTAAAATACTGAACAGTTGCTGTTAAACAGGCTTTTCAAGTCCACAATTCAAAAGCAGCTTGACATGACCGAATGGCAATGCGGCAAATGAAATCTGAGGTAACAGGGAGAGGGGGGATTGTGGGTAAGAGTTTAGCTCGAGAGTTTGAAGCGGACGAGAGATTGGAAAATGGCCGGCTCGGTTCCAAGGTCGGAACCGATACCCATGTGTAAGGAATGAACGAGGATTAACAATATCAGATCAGTAATTTCTTTTTTTTTTTTTTCCATAATAAATTTTTATTGAAATATATTTTCCAAAAACATTACAAAAATACAATAAACATCACACACATAATACACTATAACTACTACAAACCATTTATACAATATCTACATGAAATGCTTCCTATATTTAATATATTCCTAAAATCAGTATCATGCTAATATAATATTGAAGACCTTTTCCCATATTTTCGGGTTATTAATATTTTTGTTAGTTTGTTTCAGAAGTAATTTATGTGCTAGTATATGCTTTATAGCCACAAGCTTAAAATTATTCCATGATGTCTTATGTGGTTCTAGCCAATTTGTGGCTATATAGAGTTTCATCAGCAAAAATATTCATACAGATAATAGTTTGCGATCTGGAAAGCTCTCTTGGAGGAATGTGTAGAATCATAAATTCCCATGACAGTGTAGAACTTTGATAACCCATCTTTTGCAGTTGTACTTTAAGAGAGTTCCAAAGTTTATATTTACAACTCCAGAACATATGAAGAAGATCCGCTGTTTGATCTGCACAGTATGGACAAATTGGAGAATTCCTAGGGTTAAATTTATGTAATCTAAGATGTGTGTAATATGCATTGTTCCAAATCATCAATTCTGTGTACATCAGTTTTGAAAAGAAACTGATTTCCTAGTTATATCAATTGCTTTTAATATCTGATTGTCTGTTACTGTTACTTTTTACCCAATACTCTGAAAGCAAAATTTTGTCCTGAAATTTCAAATCCTTAATTAATTTATATGCAGTTGCTATAAATTTAGTGTCTTGTTGGATAGCTTGCCACAATTCAGAGCACTTATCCACAAATCCGCTGCAGGTTTAAAGTTCCTAAAGTAGCTCAAGGCAAGTTCTTTAACTTGTCTCATTATAACAATGTAACTTCTAGGTAGATTCATTTCCTGTCTAATTTGTAAAGCCGATAAGTCAAGTTTATTAAAACATCAAATAGAGTCAGATTAAGTATTAATGGAAATTTGCTGAGATCGATCAGCTGATTATTTAGTTTAAAATTAGGATTCCTGTGGAAAGGTTGAAGAACCATCATATATTGCAATAAATCTACGGACTGAAATAAAGTTTGCAAAGATGAGACACAGGTTATTATGTGGTCCATGACCCCATATTTTATCAGACTAATTTTGTCCATAAAGGGCAATGCTTTAGGATTTATTTTCCTATCCAAAATATGCTTATGATTCAAGACCACCCAAGTTGGTATCCATTTTGTATTCGTTACATCATAATTAGCAATTCTTAAAATTTTATTAGCAAATAAATAATATGCTTCAAAGTTTGGTAGCTCAAGTCCCCCTCTTGTTTTAGGGGTCATTAATTTCTCATAAGATATTCTAGTTCTTTTGGGTTCCAGATAAATTTAGCTAGATCTTTATGCATTTGTTTAAAACTGTTTTTGAAATTGATAATTGGGCAGACCTAAATATGTATAACATTCGTGGTAGTATATTCATTTTCACTATTGATACTTTTGCTAATACCGGTAGTTTTAAATTCTTCCATCTGTCACAATCAGCTATTATGTGTTCCCATACTGCTTAACATTATTGTTATAAAAGTCCTTATTATCCGTAGAGAAGTTGATACCCAAATATTTAATATTTTCTTTACATGTTAACTTCCCCATCAGGGCCATTAGTGAAAAAGGTTTTGGGGTTCTTAATGGGAAGATATTTGTTTTCTGTAAGTTAATTTTATAATTGGAAACTACTGAAAATTCGTTTATGAGCTTTAATATCTTTTCACTGTCTGAAATTGGGGTTGTACAATAAATAATAAGATCATATGCTGACATTAATATTTTATTCCTATAGATAATTGGTGCATTGTGATGCAAATTTTGCTGGATATATAAAAATAGGGTTCTAGATATAGGTTAAACAATAAGGGGACATGGGACAACCCTACCATTTTAATCTGTATTCTGTTAGAATAAGTCCTATTGATGTATAGTATGGATTACTATATAATATTTGTAGTATCTGAATGAATTCTTGGGGCAAGTTAAAATAGGGTAACACATCAAACAAAAAATTTATGTCTACTCTATCAAATGCTTTCTGGGCATCTATTATAAGAGCATAGATATTAAAGTTGTTTTTTTTAGCATACGCCATCATATTATGCAGTGTAAGTGTGTTATCGCTGGTTTGTCTAGTTGCCATAAATCCAGCTTGTTCCTTAGAAATTAAATATATCAAAACCTTCTTTAGTCTCGATGCTATAATTGATGTTAAAATTTTCATATCCACATTCATTAGTGCTATTGGTCTGTAATTATCTGGATCCGAATTGGTTTTATGTATGAAAATTGTTTTGATTGAGGTGGGGGTCACTAATTTTATTTTTAGTTATATAATTAAATACATGAGACAATTCTTTTCCCAAACTATCAGCAAACTCTTTGTAAAATTCAGCTGTAATACCATCATGTACTTTCATATGTTGAATTGTATATACTATTTCTTCTTTAGAAATAGGTTTAATCAGGTCACTTTGCAGGCTCTCTTCTAATTCTGGAAAGTTAATTTTTGCAGAAAACTTTTATTCTGGTTATGTAGAGACCTATCAGTTTGCCCTCATACACCTTAGTATAGATTTTCCCAAAACATCAACAATATCCTCAGTTTTAGAATATATTGTGTCGTTATACTGAATTTCGAAATATATCCAGT
Source organism: Protopterus annectens (assembly GCF_019279795.1). Lineage (NCBI taxonomy): Eukaryota > Metazoa > Chordata > Ceratodontiformes > Protopteridae > Protopterus > Protopterus annectens. The sequence goes on along the minus strand of NC_056735.1, from coordinate 1,734,482,981 downwards.
TGTTTTTGATTGATTTATAATCCTTGCCAGTGCTTTTGATGGTATTTGAACATTATTAGCATATTTCACTAAACACCTATGTTCTTGAAGTGTTAATTTATTATTATGAAGCAAAAGAGATCGCTTTGAAGCTTCAACATTTCCTCCTCAGTTTAAATTCTGAATCAGCTCATTATCAAGTTGTTTTATTCTTATTTCTAGTTTTGAATATCACTATTATGAATTTTCTTATAATATGAGGCTTTTGTATAAGAAATCCTCTAATTTGAGCTTTAGCTGTCGCCCATTCAATGTCAGGGTATGTTTTTGGAGCTTCAAGCTATCTGTAAATTCTTTCAAATATTTTATAATTCCATCTGCTATCTCTTTTTACTTAAAAGATTTGGGTTGAGTGACCAATTATAACCCCTATGCCTTCTTGTGTCTTTTAAATCTTTAGAAAATTTTTGATCTGATAGATGACAGTATGTATAACCACCACTGGTTCTAAATTGCTAGTGCTTTAGATATCAAAAGTAATCTATTCTAGCCCACATTTTGTGGCATGGTGAATAGAAGGTATATTTATTTGCATTATTAATATCTTGTGAATAAGAAAAGGGGTCATATAATTGAAAATCTTCCTTAAAATCATTTAATGCTATCCCGGCCTGCTTATTAAATGCTCTCTGTGGACAAGACCTATCCAACTTTGGATTTTGATAGGTATTCCAGTCCCCACCCACAACAAAATAATAACCATCATATTGTGTTAATATTGGATATAATGATGCTATGAAACTTTGTTGATCATTGTATATATTCAAAAGTAGGATAGGTTTATCAAATGCATTATCCGATAAAATCACATAACAATTTGGATCCACTTTGGAGTCTAAAATCCTATCTTTGTATTGGGTTTTGATAATTATAGCCACTCCGCACTGTTTGTCTTACCTTCTGATGTCACTAGCTCTCTAATCCAGTTCTTTTTCTAATATCATTCCATTGTTCATTCATCAAATGTGTTTCCTGTAGAAATACAAACAGTGCTTTGTCCTGTAATAATATGTGTAGCAACAGCTTTCTCTTCTTCGAGTTCTGGAGCCCTTTAACATTCCATGAGTTCAACTCCCACATTCACAGGTCTTGGTATCAAATAACAATATAAGAGGGGAATTATGAAATTGACATGTATTGACTGTACACTATATCTAATCTGGAAGCATTTCCTACATCCCGTCCCTAACCAGTGCTTACCCACTTTACCCCTGGACCAGGATTTATATAGGTCTTGTATAAGAGAAAATATAAACAAGGTTAAACACACCAACACATTGGTAATAACATTTAAAACATTTCCTAAACATACAACCTATATATTCTAGCATATCTACATCAAAGTCTAAACTACACATTCCCTACCAAACACATTTAACTACAGCTTTGGTTTAACTATTAGTTAAACAAAAGTTTTAGTAGATTGGGTACTTATTTTATCCTACCTTAAGTATCTGTTTTGTTGCAATCATTATGTACATAAACTTTTTACAGAAGAGAGGAGAGAGAAAAAAAAAAAAATACATCCTACATTTTAGATCTGTACCCTACACAGTGCCTGCCACACACTGCATATAGTAAAAAAAAACAATTTTGGTTCACACCTATGAAAGAAGAAAAAAACAGTAAAAGTACATGTTATTATGTGCTTTAAGTACATACTGTAATGTTATTTAGTTATAAAAAGAACATTATCATATTATTTTCAGTTCTCTTTGTCTTTTCAAGCCAGGAAACCATCAGAAATACTCACGACAAGGGACCTCTTTCACAGCAGGACCACAAGAAGTATTACATCCAAATCTACACTCTCAGTTGAAATCCAGGCATTTCCTGTTTACCACACAATGGAAATAGACCTTGGAGGCCATAAAAGTCTGAAACCAGACGGCAGACCCTCAGATTAGCATAAACAAACAGTTTTATTGCTTTTTCAGAGGCCTGAACAGTTTAGTGAAGAAACAAAGGATTAGAAAAGCCTTGAGGTAAAATACATGCTGGATCTGACTACAGGAACATGCCAGTCTCAATTGAAGTTCTTTTCAGCCCTCTGATGCAGGTAGAACTTTAAAACTTTCAGAAACACTTCTTTTGCCTGATTTTTATTGGAAACAGAATATTTAGTGCCATCCACCATAAATGTAAGCATATTGGGGTATTTCATCTGGAATTTAATTTGTTTATCAATCAGAAATTTACAGTAAGCAGATAAAGACTGTCTAGCCTGCCTTACTTGTAATGGTAAATCTTGAGCCAGAAATATTTTAACATTTTTCCACATAACATAGCCACCATTTTTTTTGCAGTAAACAGTATTTTGCTAACATCTTGAAAGTTCAATATCTTAACATATACAGGTCTAGGCATAGTAGAAGCTTGTACCTCTCTCAGCTCTGTGTGCCCTTTCTATTACAATCTGTTTCACCCCATCAGCATCATTTAACAGTATTTCAAATATTTGTGTTATGGCTGGTATTAGCTCTGCATACTGGATGTTTTCAGGGATTCCTCTTATAATAATATTATTTCTTCTAGACCTTGCTTCTAAATCAATAAGTTTATTTTGCATGGCTTGTACATCCACATCACATACCTTTGATTTTTCTCCAGCATGTCAATTTTGTCCTCTATTTCAGAAATTCTGGTCTCAGTTTTGTCCATTCTCTGAAGCAATTGATTGCATAAAACTCCAAATGTTTGTATTTGTGAGGTCAAGTCCTTTAGAGCTTCCTGTATAGGTAGTAAAGCGTGTTTGATATCCTCCATGTTTAATGGCTGATCAGTCCTGGATCTAGTTTCTGGTTTCTGTTGTTCCTGCTGTCTAGTAATCCTTTGTTTTTCGCAGTTCCATCCTTTACTGGCGACTGTAGTTCTGACAACTTTGTCTTAGTAGTAGTTGTTTCCATGGTTCTTCCTTGTTGCAAGATTTTTCTTTCCCCAAGCAGAAAGGCAGAATAAAGAAAGCACACGGTCCTTTGTTTGTTTCTCTCTTCAGAGCAAAGTAATCACTTGTAATCCTGATGGATAAATACTTTTTTTTCCCACTTTTTTAACTGATTTTAGATTAGGTCAGTATAAATGCAACTTTTTATCATCAATTTGATGTTTAAACCTCCTGATATCCACTCAGATCAGAGATTTTCCTCGGGTTAATTGAAGAGCTGCAGTTTAGCAGTGTTTACAGCATGGCAGCCATCTTTGAATCATCAGATCAGTAATTTCTGAAACTGCAGTGGCAATATTTTTTAAAATAGGTCAATTCCTGCAATTGTGGATAACTGTAAAATTACCTGGTGCACTTTGTGTTCCATGGTAAACAAGCTTGTGCAATAATCAGTGTCATCCTAGCAGATTTTGACCCAAACACTCTACTGCCATCTGATGTTTTCAATCATAAGCTGAACATTAAAGTCTGACTGCATATCCTAATCAAAAATAGAGCCTGGTGTTACAGTTGTGCAATGATACATCTCTGCTCAACTAATCTTGTTACTGGGGTCCTGCAAACAAATATTCAAGTGTAAAAAAGGGTAACAGTGTTAACGTCATGATAGTTCACATGTCTGGCTAATAATTGTGTCATAAACTTTCGTTTCCTTTGTAAAAGTTAACAGAGCAAGAGTAAAGCAGTGAGACTGTTGTCTGTTATCAGTAACGGACTCCTTACTCGCACTTGCATTTCTTTTGTCTCCGCTTTGGCTTCTCCATCAGCTCCATATACGCATGCATACAATGACTGGCTAATGTCATGTACCAGCTTCACTCCCCTTCCCCCAACCCTGCCACCCCAGTTTTTTTTCTTTTATGCCGAACTGACCACAACTCTGCCTACAGCAAGCTTAAATTAGAACCAGCAATACACCACATGCAAATCAACGTGCATCCACCCAATAAGTAATGTTGTATCCAGCATATTATATTTCCCTCAATCAGCTGTCACTCTTAGCGCAAGTTAAACAGCAAAGCTCTCACATTCTTTTTTTTAAAAAAAAAAAAAACACTACCACTCTCAATCCTGTTTTCCTTAGTGTTTCCTCTTCCATACCACACCCACTAGTATCGTCATTACCCATGCCTTCATTAAACAATGGAAGTAATACTTTGTCAAGCATCCCCAACATTCACTCATAAATATACCTTCTTTGTTACAGTAATACTGTCAATCACACTAATTCCTATCATACAATACCAAAGCACAACAGAGCAATACAACACCTCCCATCTCACCCAAGTAACTTATCCACCACCACCATTCCCAAACTATATACTCACTGCAAACTTTACTTTCTTACCCATTCATATCCTATGCTTCATATATTCTATACTCATTTTTTCCTCCATAATACTATTCTACTCCCAGCCCCGTATCTATAGCCACCATTGCTTGCACCATCATAACTTAGTCATATTCTCCAAACTAATAAACATGGTTCTTTTCCCATCCAATATTATACTCTTCAGTCATGCATATATTCATCAGTCTTCCATACATCACCTCACCCTCACATACTCACCTCACTTATAACAATATGCTCATTATATGCACTATCCTCTGGTCTTAACTACTCTTATACTCTGCACAGATTATCAGAATCTGACTTATTATCCCTTTACTAACATAAGGTCCTGCACCACTCAATTTTCTCCATTAAGAAATAACATCTTTCACTTCACTAATTTTTATCACCACTTCAAGACAACATAACTTTATTTTTACAAACCAGAACTTCTGAGTTGTATAGCAATTCAAGCAACCTCCTACATTAAGGCAAAACTCAAAACTATGCAATGTACTTCTCTACATCATAACTGCCATGTTGCAAAATCCAATCCAATCATTGTCCTTCACCTGCAAAAACACCATTGGTATCATTTCAAGTATGCAGCATAAAATAAAATAACAAACGACTCCTGGATGCAGCAGCAGCTCCTATGTGCAGCATAAAATAAAAGAACAAAGTTGTGTAGTGGCAGCATAACAACTCCTGTGTGCAGCATAAAATAAAAGAATAAACAACTCCTGTGTGTAGCGGCAGCATAACAACTCCTGTGTGCAGCATAAAATAAAAGAACAACTTACTGGAACAAGAACTCCTGTATAGCTAGTTGAGTTAGTTAACCTCCATGCTTTTTCCCATCCAGCTAGTTTAACTTCCACGTTAGTATGCGACACATGGGTCCTCCTTTACCGCACGCTAATGAAAATCCACATCTTCCTGACAGGTCTTGCAGCTGTAAAAGTGTGTGTGGGGGTGGTGCCCCTCCCCCTCACTCTATGGTTCCGGCCCCCATGTTTAAATTAATTGCTTTGTTAGTTGAATGCCACACTTGAACAGATCCTCAGGATTTTAATGATTTATTTTTAAAGGACAACAACAGGATCTATTATTAAATGCTTAACTTCTCTGTCCTTTTTCTCCCTGTTTATTATCCCTGCTATGAATAAACAAAAACACAGCATTTAAAATATTTTAAATTGACTGTTTCTCTCCACTAGAACAGTACCTTACTGTACTGTGGTGGTTTCACTTTCAGAAAACATTTATCCCACCCTGGAAAAGTCTCCAATTCATTGATGTCATCAAAGCCACTGAATACAGGTAGTTTCCTGACCAGTTTCCTCCCCAAATTGACATCACCATGACCTTCCTAAAAACCCACCCATGCTGTGATGTCTCAGCTCTGCGGTCCTTCCCCTACCCATACATAAAGTAAAGGCTAGAACAAGGAAACAGTACATGAGTCAAGTCTCCTGCTGTGAGCTGTCAATCACAGCAGGTAACAGCTCAAATTACCCTTAGCACTTTGAGAGCTAGGGAAGGTAGGTGTGAAGGGGGAAGGGAGATGAGTCAAAGTAGTACAATTCAGGCTTCACAAAAAAAAAAAAAAAAAAGCAAAACAACTGCTTAGTCATTCTAAAAAGAAGAAGCAGTAAAAGGCACTTTGAAAGTCTGTTCTGTGGCATTTGCATCATTTATGTTTTAAGTAGTCATTGAGCAGCATGAAATGTTACTTAAAACTGACTGAAAGACAGAAGTCTATGCACATAACATCAATACAGTGACAGGAGCTTTAGGAAGAAAGAGGCCTGCATGATGTAACATTTACAGACAATGACCTGCATTCTGGGGTACCTAGAGGCAGAAATTATGTATAAAAATATTTAAAACCCTGTAAATAGTCTCAGAGTGTTGTTAAAATGTAGGAAACACCAAACCATGATGAAATAAACATGTATTTTGAATGTGTTGGTGTGGTTATCCTTTAACATTTTCACTGTATTTCCACCTTAGCAATTACAGCTATGGTTTTCAGCCTACTTAGGTGTTCAATTGTAGATTTATACACACGTTCATTAATGTTATGTTATGTTTTTGCACACAAACCTGATGAAATATTTATTTTGTATGAAAGCAATCTTTGTTAAAAGTGTTTCCGTTTACAAGTTACTAATATTTATTCTGATAGATGTCTAGTAGTAGATCTTTTTGTTAGTTATTTAGTCATTTTGTTAGAGAGTTGGTTTCTTAATAAAGTTTGGAATAGTAGGTAAGCCTTAATAGGCTGCTCTTATATTACATATTTTAATTTGTCTCTAGCTTTTTAGTTTCAGTTCTAAGATAGCTCAGTCTCAGTTTACACTATGGTATTAATGGGGAAGGGGGACTTGATTAAAGGAATGAATTTAATGCTTTTATTGCTCTTAACTGAACCACCCTCTGTAACCACCTTGCTTCAAATAATCTGATTATGTATAAATAATGAAAGTCTTTAATGCTTTTCATTATACCCAACTAGGATCACTTGTTTGTGTATTTCAATAAAGGATAATCCATTTTTAACTCAACTGTGGGCTACCTACTATTTTATTTTGTATTACATATTTTAAAGTTCTCTTTTTATTAGTGAACTAGGTGCACACCATATTTCAAGGAGTGAACTTCACACCCTCCACACTGAGAAGTTTCTGCTTGGTTTGTTTTTGGCCCAGTATAGGTTGCATACTGGGTTTTCTGAGACTTTGAGAGATACCACAGATTTTTCTTTTTATAAAAAAGAATTTACAATCATACTTAGATATTTTACCAATACATGTAACTCCATATGAATTACAGGAGGAGTAATTACTGGGCATATTGCGGGTGCTGCGAAGAGCAGTTCTGGCTAACATCAAAGATTGAAACAATACTAATTTCATGAATTTTAATCAAACTTTGACTTATGGATGGTCTCCATTCCTGTCATACTATTAGAAATCTAAAAGACTTGGAGAAATTGTATATATGCCACATATCTATTGTTTTTGTATTCTAAAGCCAGCTCTGATATTCACTTTGTATGCAATGCATGTATAAATTGCATTTTGTCATTTATTCCATATATAACATCATGAATCTATTGTGTCGACTTTGGTTAACAAATTAAAAAATAAAATGAATAAAATAAATGTACCTGTTTTCCTCCCCATTTAAGGAGGAGCCGCTTGGGAATGTTTCTCCACACACCAAGATTACTGCTCCTGTACAGCACTGTGCTGTGCTATGCTGCCTTACTTGTGGTTCTGCACAGAGGTCATGTGTATGCAAATGCAGTATTGCATTCCACCACATGTACTAACTTGGGTACCGCGGGACAGTTTGTTAATATGCCATTGTGTAAGTCAGCCATGCATGCTGTTGCAGTCCCATTCATCTAGTGTCCTGCCATAGCGCTGCACTACCTGTTAATGCCACCCATCTGCTGCGTTATGTGTCTTTATACCCAACAGGCTGGCACTGTCTTTTACCTGTTACACTTATAATTAGCTTGCAGTTGTTTTGCATGATCAGCCTGCTCAGATTTAGCATTGTGCAAGCACTGGTACACTGTACCCATCTATGATTCCCAGCCACCTTTTTTCTAAAGAGTGATATATGAGAACAGAACACTGTGGGATATTACAATATGGACTGCATAGGGAAGAGACAAAGAAGCACTAATTTACAGAAAGGTAAGTGAATGGTTAAAACAGCATTCTGAAAAATCATAATAGGGTCAAAAACATAGCAGAATTAAATCATGATACAGAAGATGTAATAACTGTATTATGACAGCCAGGAAAAATTAAAGGAAGCATACTTTTGCTTAAATAGAATCTCTACCCTATATGCCATTTAGGAGCATGGTGGGTTATGTAAGCCAGACAGTTCATATCTGTTTTTGGGCTCATTGTTCCTGTATATAAACTACAGTTATGCATGATACACACAATGGCATCATATGCAAAGTGAACCTTAACAAATTCTGTAAAAGTCAACTTTTGGCATACAGAAATAACATTAAGTATTCTGAGTAATAAAGCAAGTCCCAATCGAGATGAATGTTTAGCAAGAAATGAGTCATTTGCAGCTGAGTACCATTATGCAGACTTCAAATTACCACTGTCTGGCATAACTTCTCAGCCTTCAAGTAATTATAGCTTTCCAGAATAACTAGCCAGTTCCATAATACAGCAGCTTATTAATGGTAATTTAGTCAGCAGGGATGCAGAGCATTCCATGTCCATTCCTCTGCTTCACAAAAACGAAGGTCTGCAATTTGTAAATGACAGATTAATCAAGCTTGTTCTGTTTGAAATATTAAATATCACGCAGCAACTGTAATAGCAGTTAACAGAGACACGTGCATTCAGACATCGTAAATGAAACTACAAAGCCTTGTGTTTTAAAGGTGTCTGAAAGCGGTCTGACTAAAGTTCAGATATGGCATGTACTGTCATTTTGGAGCTATTATTCTCCTGTTCCATCTTAAGGTTCTAGGTGTTTATTGCCAATATAGGTTCATATGCTAATTATGATGATATACATGCAAATTGTGGATTGCACTATATGTAATAATAGGTGCATGATATAAGTTGTTGAATAATCATGTTAACAGGATATGCATATAACTTGTGCTATGCTATTAGGTTTAAAGAAATGCTTTGTATTCCTCGTTAATGACTAAAGAACTAATTAAATAAGTAATATCAGGCTTCTGGTGCATGTGTGTAGGTGAAGGGTACTATTACATGTGTGTGTGTGTGGGGGGTCCAAATAGAAGTCAGTGTAGAAAAAGACAGCTGTGGCTGGCTGGCCTTCTTAGAAAAAACTCAGCTTGCAGGATGAGAAAAAGCTTTTCTGTTAACTTATTACATGGTTTCAGGTGCACAGAAGTCAGCTGCTGTCACGTTGTCCCATGCAGGTAAACTGATAGCAGAAGATTGAATTGCAAACATCTACTGCTGCCTGAGGTTTTATTGTAAAATGGTAAAATATTTGTTTCTCATACACCTGTATTTCATTAGCTGTACTGCTTTTCAAAGCATTTCCTGAGGAGTTCTGGTAAGTAATCTAATAAATAAACATTTGTATGCTTAGGCAATGCTTAGTAACTATTGTGCATAGTACGGTTAAGTCATATAATAAATAAACATTTGTATGCTTCGGCAATGCTTAGTAACGATTGTGCCAAGTACTGGTAAGTAATATAATAAATAAACATTTTTATGCTTAGGCATCGCTTAGTAACTATTGTGCCTAGTCCTGGTAAGTAATATAATAAATAAACATTTGTATGCTTAGGCATCGCTTAGTAACTATTGTGCCTAGTTCTGGTAAGGAGTAAAATTAAACATTTGTATGCTTAGGCATCACTTAGTAACTATTGTGCCTACTTCTGGTAAGTAATATACTAAATAAACATTTGTATGCTTTGGTAATGCTTGTCCAGGATTTAGCATGACTGAGTCAGAGCAGCAGGCTACCATACATGCAGATTAATATCACAGTCTAAGCACAGCAGTCTACTTTGCTCTCCAGTTCTCATCTGACCATAAATCTGTCTTTCTAAAAACGTTTTTTAAAAGTATTAGTGACTCACAAGGAAGTGTACTTGGCTTAAAATACTTGGAAGATCAGAAGGTAACTGGCTGTAATGTCACATCAAATGCTTGTGTTTATGTTCAATTGTGCTGTAATGCATCATTTGCAGATTCTGTGCTCTTGATGTACCATCCTTCAAGGGAAGTTAAGCCAAGAACATTGGTGTCTGAGTCACTAGCTGTTAAATACCGTGTTGTACTTGTTAGACAACAGGGTATTTTTGACAAATTAATTACAGAATTTACAGTATTTATGTTCCTGATTATTTGCACATAACAGGTATTATAATTTCAACAAGTAAGCATATTAGTAAAATAGCAAAGCACCAAAATATCGCACCGCAAAGGGTAAATGTAGGACTGCTTGTTGTGAAATAAGCACAAGTAATATAAAGTCCAGAAGCAGTCCACGAACCAAGCAAATAGTACAAGTCCAAACATATAAAAAATCAGATTCATTTATTCAAATTGGTAAGCGCTTTCACACAGAACTTCATCAGGCCATATAAAAAAATAGAATGGTCACAAATGATTTAAATATATTATACCAGCCAACCAAAATGCAACAATTCATCACATCAGTTTAAAGTGAAATCGCAACTGTGTTCAAACATATATCCATATCCATACAACCATCATTTAAGAACTGTTAAATACTTTGCACAAACATCCATGTAACTTTTAAAATACAGTAACTAGCATGTGCATAAAAAATATATAAAGGCACGAAATATATATATATATATATATATATATATATATATATATATATATATATATATATATATAACACATTTAAACAGAAGCGTTCATCATAATTCATGTGGAGGACAGATGGTCACAAAAATTATAGGAGAAATAAATATATATATATATATATATATAGGAATACATACGCATGAAACCAAATAATTATATATAAATATATCTACCTACCACTATACAAAAATACTGTGAACATAAATAAGGCTACATCATGAGAATTAATTTTTATTATTATTCTATGTAACTGAAAGTTTCCTCTACTTTAGTGTTGGTTTAATGGAGGCCCTTTCATTCAAACCTTTCCCTCTATCGACTCTAAGCCTCAAAATCCATCTTACCTCCCTACTTTCTGTCAGATTCCTGATGTGACTCTCCCTTATCACTGGAATTACCTCATCTATCACCATGAACTTAAATGAATGATCACCACCTTGTGTCATCACCTGCTTAGATAAAGCATTATTCATGGACTTAACCCTAATGCTATATATATGCCCCCTCACTCTCTCTCGAAGTGAGTGGTCAGTTTTACCAACATAAAATGACCCACAGAGCACACATATAGCAAGGTAGACCACATGTTGTGTTTTACAGTTGGCACTAATCTCAAACGTAAACCTTTGACCCGTATCTGGGTGTGTGAATAACCCTGTTGTATCAAGGTAACTACATAAATTGCAGTTGCCACAGGGATGAGTGCCCAGTGCTCCATTTATATGTCTGCCACTTTCTTTTTGATGGCATAATAGCCTTTTCAAGTTACATTTGTTCTTAAATAGGAAGGTTGGCTGATCACCCACTACACTCCTGACATCTGGGTCTGTAGTTAGAATCCGCCATTTCCTCTTGATGATATCTGAGATTGGTCTAACATCTGTGGTGAAGAACACTGGTACTTTCAAACTGTTCAGGTGATCTCATTTGATGATTCTTTACATCTGTTCTAGGTGAAGAGTACAGCCTAGCCCTATCTCGTCTAAGATTATTAAGTTCAATAAGATTATCTTCTACATCTGGCTGTGCAATAGAGTGCTTCTATAACAGTTTTTTCTATACACTCCAGTATTAGTAAACCCATTTCCAGGTCTTTCAACATATACATCCAAATACATCCATATCTCTCATTTAGTTGCATTAAAAATCTATCCAAAGCCCCACTGGTATCTACCCACACCAGAAAGAGATCATCAACAAAACGTTGGTAAAAGTTAACATACCTGGAATACAATTCCCTCTTGAACAAAGTCTCTTCTTCCCACATAGCCATAAACATGTTGACTGGTGACAGATGAGGTAATTCTAATGATAAAGGAGGGTGACATCAGGAACCTGACAGAAAGTAGGGAGGTAAGATGGATTTTGAGGCTCAGAGTCGATAGAGGGAAAGGTTTGAATGAAAGGGCCTCCATTAAACCAACACTAAAGCAGAGGAGACTTTCAGTTAGATAGAATAATAATACAAATGAATTCTCATGATGTAGACTTATTTATGTTCACAGTATTTCTCTATAGTGGTAGGTACATATATTTATATATAATTATTTGGTTTCATATGTATGTATTCCTATATATATATATTTATATTTATTTCTCTTATAATTTTTGTGACCATCTGTCCTCCACATGAATTATGATGAACGCTTCTGTTTAAAAGTGTTATTTATATATATATATATATATATATATATATATATATATATATATATATATATATATATATATATATATTATTTATATATATATATATATATATATATATATATATTTCATGCCTTTATATATTTTTTATGTGCATGCTAGTTACTGTAGTTTAAAAGTTACATGGATATTTATGCAAAATATTTAAAAGATCTTAAATGATGGTTGTATGGATATGGATATGTGTTTGAATGCAGTTGCAATTTCACTTTAAACTGACGTGATGAATTGTTGCATTTCAATTGGCTGGTATAATATATTTAAATAATTTGTGACCATTCTATTTTTTTATATGTTCTGATAAAGCTCTGTGTGAAAGTGCTTACTAATTTGAATAAATTAATCTGAATTTTTATATGTTTGGACTCATACTATTTGCCTGGTTCCTGGACTGCTTTTGGACTTTATATTACTTGTGCTTATTTCATAACAGGCAGTCCTATGTTTACCCTTTGTGGTGCGATAGTTTATTGCTTTGCTATTTTACTCATTTACCTCCTTTTTGCACCAAGAGGGGACATGGCTGAAGGAAACCTAAAGGATGTGGAGTTAGATTATAGACCTGGAAGCCCTGCAGAGGCAGTGAGGAGTATTCCGAACAGATTTCTCGTCTGCATCAAGTCTGGCGGTAACCCTTTGATGACACACAACGTCACATCTGGTGACGTAACTACTATGGTGGATGTGGCAGAATCTGAAGCCTTGAAGCAAGTAGTTGAGAGTCTTGAGAAAGACTTTTTGAAGCTAAAACTTTTACAAACACAACGACAACACTTCAAAGTACGTATTTGTCAGAAAATCATACCAAGGGGATTAAGAGTTTTAAAAATGCCCACTTATGATGTTCAATACCCTAAATTACTTGCTTGTTGGCAGCAACTGAATTTAGAGGTAAGCGTAAAGTATATGACTTTGTTAATTGATTATTTCAAACCTGAAGAGGAATTATTAAGAGCCTCTATTAAAGAGCAACAGTTGAAGTTATATGCTAGGTTCCCTAGCATATTAGTGGACCGTGTGTTGGAAGGAATGTTGGATGGGGTTGTGGTATTTAAAAGGAGGTTACTTCAACAAAAGAAAGAGAAAATCAATAGGGACACATGCAATTTTCAAAGAGGGCATGTTTTTACATGGCCCAGAGCTGAGACACTCCGTTTAGGATGGAATGCTGAGTCTAACAACATAAGAGTGAACCATATTAGTAATGAGACTGTTGCTGATGTTATTACTGCTTCACAGAGGGAAGGGGTAATGACAGTGGACATTCATAATACCCCCAGTTCACCTGGTGTCCATACAGCACATTGATACAGTATCAGAACTCAATTTGAATGGTGCTAATAATGTATTAACAGATGGACAGGGGTCAACACATTTGGGAGATGTACAGCCTAAAGCTGTACTGAACACAAATACCAACTTATCAACAGCACCATCTATATCATCTAATACAGCTGCCTTTCCCCATTTTCTGCTTCCCATAAATATAGGACACGATCCAAAAGTCGGGGAAGGCAGAAACGGAAATTATCAACAGAAGGACAACCCAACCAGTCCTTGAAAAAGATGTGGACCCAAGTGGGGGCTCATTAGTCCGGAATCTTTCCAGATGCATTCTAAATGTTGATGAAGTTACTGTGCTTAATAAGGTACTAACTTTTATTCCATCAAAATCTAGTGATTTGACTGAAACCATGATAGATATTAGATGTTTTAGCAGAAATGTGATGCTTAAACTTGAATTTGGTGATGCTGTAAATGATAATATGAATGCCTTTAGAAAACCTAGTTTATATATGCCGAACCCCCATCCCTTGGTTGAGGCTTTTAATAAAATTTTAGAGGATGACCTATATAAATTATATGATAGTAAATGCATGTGCAATGTGAATAATAGAATGAAACATAATTTGAGCTATAGAGAACACTGTGCCTTAAAAAGCCTACAGGCTGATGATTCTATTATGATCAGGCCTGCAGACAAGGGAGACCCCATTGTACTTATGAACAGGTGTGATTATATTGGGAGTATGAATATAATGTTAAGTGATGAACATTTTTATTGTCACATTGACATAGATAAGATACATAGCTTACATGTAAGGGTTTTATTTATGTTGGAGGACTTGTTGAAACGTGAGATGATAGATTTATGTTTGTATAGATTTTTAAAAGTTGATTTTCCATTAGTGCCCTCTATATAAGGACTGCCCAAAATCCATAAAGATGGTCAAAACCCCCCTATGAGACCCATCATTGCTGGGAGGGGATGGTTCACTGAGCCTTTCTCCCTATATGTGGAGAAATGGCTAAGACCCATTTTGGATAATAATGTTTATATCTTGAAGGATACAAAACGATTCCTGGCAGATTTATATCAATATAATAACTCATTGTCGATGGACTCTGAATTTTATTTTGTCACCCTTGAAGTGCAATCACTTTTTACTATCATACCCAATGCCACGGGTGTTCAGTCCATACAGAGGTATTTGCATAGTCATAGTGAATATAGTAATGAATGGATAGATCTTATAGGCTTGTTTCTAGAGGCTATATTAGAAAACAATGCATTTACATTTGATAACCATATCTATTTATAACATGATGGCATAGCTATGGGCACCTTGTGTGCCAATAGCTACGCCAACATGTTTATGGCTATGTGAGAAGAACAGACTTTGTTCAAGATGGAATTGTATTCCAGGTATGTTGCCTTTTACCGAAGTTTTGTCAACGATCTCTTTCTCGTGTGGGTAGGTACCAGTGGGGCTTTGGATCAATTTTGAATGCAACTAAATGAGAGATAAGACTACTTGAAATTTACTATGAATTTTTCTCAAATTAGAATAGAGTATCTGGATGTATATGTTGAAAGACTTGGAAGTGGTTTGATTAATACTGGAGTGTATAGAAAAAAACTGTTACAGAAACAGTCTACTGCACAGAAGCAGTATGCACCTCCATTACACCTTTAGGAATGTAACTAAAGGACAGGGGATGAAAGTTTCCAGATTGAATGCATCTGAAGTAGGATTCCAACAGTAGTTGAATAGTTTGAAAAGTATGTTAATTGCTAGAGGATATAGCCAGCCAAAGATAGAAGATAATCTTATTGAACTTAATAATCTTAGACGAGATAGGGCTAGGCTGTACTCTTCACCTAGAACAGATGTAAAGAATCATCAAATGAGAACACCTGAGCAGTTTGAAAGTACCAGTGTTCTTCACCACAGATGTCAGACCAATCTCAGATATCAACAAGAGGAAATGGCGGATTCTAACTACAGACCCAGATGTCAGGAGTGTAGTGGGTGATCAGCCAACCTTCCTATTTAAGTACAAATGTAACTTGAAAAGGCTATTATGCCATCAAAAAGAAAGTGGCAGACATATAAATGGAGCACTGGGCACTCATCCCTGTGGCAACTGCAATTGTTGTAGTTACCTTGATACAACAGGGTTATTTACACACCCAGATACAGGTCAAAGGTTTACGTTCGAGATTAGTGCCAACTGTAAAACGCAACATGTGGTCTACCTTGCTATATGTGTGCTCTGTGGGTCATTTTATGTTAGTAAAACTGGCTGCTCACTTCGAGAGAGAGTGAGGGAGCATATATATAGCATTAGGGTTAAGTCCATGAATAATACTTTATCTAAGCATGTGATGACACAAGGTGATGATCATTCATTTAAGTTCATGGTAATAGATGAGGTAATTCCAATGATAAGGGAGAGTCACATCAGGAATCTGACAGAAAGTAGGGAGGTAAGATGGATTTTGAGGCTCAGAGTCGATAAAGGGAAAGGTTTGAATGAAAGGGCCTCCATTAAACCAACACTAAAGTAGAGGAAACTTTCAGTTAGATAGAATAATAATAAAAATTAATTCTCATGATGTAGACTTATTTATGTTCACAGTATTTTTGTATAGTGGTAGGTACATATATTTACATATAATTATTTGGTTTCATACGCATGTATTCCTATATATATATATATATATATATATATATATATATATATATATATTTCTCTTATAATTTTTGTGACCATCTGTCCTCCACATGAATTATGATGAACGCTTCTGTTTAAATGTGTTTTATATATATATATATATATATATATATATATATATATATATATATATATATATATATTGTTTTTATAATATTTCATGCTTATATATATTTTTATGCACATGCTAGTTACTGTATTTTAAAAGTTACATGGATGTTTATGCAAAGTATTTAAAAGTTCTTAAGTGATGGTTGTATGGATATGGATGTGTGTTTGAATGCAGTTGTGATTTCACTTTAAACTGATGTGATGAATTGTTGCATTTTGATTGGCTGGCATAACATATTTAAATAATTTGTGACCATTCGATTTTTATATGTTCTGATGAAGCTCTGTGTGAAAGCGCTTACCAATTTGAGTAAATGAATCGGATTTTTTTATATGTTTGGACTCATACTATTTGCATGGTTTGTGAACTGCTTTAAGTAAGCATATTACTTTATCATTCAGCCTTACTTTAAAAGTGGCAGATAAAGTTTACTTCTGGGCTGTTTTCAAACCATAAGCCCCTTCCACACATTTTTAGGACCACACATAGATGCGTGTGTTCTTTGATTCATCTTCCTGATTGTATTAAATTATATTTCTTGTATAATGTGGCACCAATTGTTATAATGTGTTTTAATGCTGTCATTTTGAACATTTTTCCAGTAAGCAATGAAATAAAATGCATGAATCAATAATGACAAAACTGCCCAATTCAGAACATTACAACCATAAAAGTCTACTTAAACTTCTGTCATTATAATCTACCAGTATCAATCAATATGCAAAATCTCTGCAGAAGTAAAAGTCATCTGAAAATTTCACATTAAAGAGATCTGAAACCAATGAAGAGGTTGCTGCTAGCAAACAACTTTATATTTCAGTGTTTCATCTACAAATTCAGTGCCTGCTGCCCTTGAAGAAAAAAATTCCCATGTTACATTAAAAATAATGGTAAGCTGGTAATATTGCAATAGGGAATGGATGGCAACCTGAAAACAGGTTCATAGTTACTAGGCATCTCATCCAAAGGAGGACATACTCATGACTGCAGCACCCCCCCCCTTTAAAGTACAACACAGGATCAGCAATCCACCTACATGCTGTATAAGTAGAACCCACAGCCTTCTGCATCAAAAGCAAGTATGCTACCTGTTATGCTACTGACAATGCTTTTAAATCCTTTAGCACAATAGTGATACCATTTGCTAAACAAAACAGTTGTACATTGTAAACAGACATCATGAACAGTAGTAAATGTCTCTTCACTTAAACCTCACAATTCCTTGAAAATGCACTTGAAACTCAGTTTAATGCACCTGGCACTCAACTCCTGCAATATGTACCTGAAACCCAACTCCTTGAAACTCAAATTTTTGTTGGTTAGGATAGAGGATTCAGGCTGTTTCCTGTAACTAAGGTACAGGGTGTGAGCTTGAGCAAATTAACTAACCACCTGCTATAGAGGTATGAAAGTTGTAGCCCTTTTGCCGAACTATGTATATGAACATCAGTAAACAATTTTCTGATATATTACAATAACTTGTATGTAGCATAGCTTTGCAGTTAATAATATTAACAGACAAAACCAATGTTAAGCTTAGAAAAATGCCTGGAGACATTACTCAGGTTTAATTGGTTAAGCATGATTATAGGGGCCTAACAATTTGATTTAATATTGTCTGAAAAAATTAACAGCTGTAAGAGCTCTACAATGCTAAAATGTGGCTTCTAAAATGAACAGTCCAAAAACAAGTCACAGGTACCAAACTTTAGTCCCAAACAACAGACCATCCAGAAGACAAAAATAAAAGAAGCAGAGAGCTCAGTCATTCATAGTTTATTCAAAAAGCAGAATGCAAAAGCACAAAGCTTTCAAGTTGCATCAACTCTTTCTCAATGCAGATAAAAATGCAGATAAAAAACATTCACTACACTCAACATTTATATCACAGAACCAGCTAATGGAGGCAGTATTGCATCAAAAACTGAAGGTGCAGAGTATAACTGGATAAATTATTTTAGAGTAGATAAGTCTCCAGGTTTAAATTCAAGGAATACTGTTAAACTTATTTTAAAGTTGAGGAGAGAATTTATATGATATTTCTAATGTTTTAATGTTTTTCTATTATTATTTTAAGAAACAAAGAAACTAAGTCAAACAACAAAGTGAAATGTTGGTTTTAAACATTTTTTAAGGCTGGTCTTTTACCAATTAACTGCAATTAACGATGTCATCATCTAATGAAGTTTGTTGTATGGTCAGACAAAAGGCGCTTTATCTTTCTTAATAAATTGAGTTTTGTATTTAGTCTAGCCTGCTGCGCAGTTTCCTTCTTTCTGTTTTTTATTTGGTGGTCGTAGTATAGTTGTGATCTCCAGTTGGTTTCTTTTTGTTGCTCTCAAAGTGAAGGTAATAGACAGGAACTGGCAGGAGAAGAGATAGGGTAATTAGGTACTGAGCTGAAAATTGAACTTAAAACCTTGGAAGAGACAAAAATTAAACTGGAGGTAGAAAGAATGGGGTTTGACTGATGAAATATAGGGGAAATAAAGACTAAGCTATTGATGTGGAGGTTTAAAGATTATGGGAAGAAAACGTAGATGGGGAAATACAGTCATAGGAAGGTCAGACAATAAAAAGTGCTGGAATATGGAACATTTTAAAAGATTATTATACAGACTTGGACATCAGAAAAACTCTGATGGAAGGTGAATTTAGAGACTAGAAGAGGAAAGTATTGAATAAGAGGGAAAACAGGAAGAATTGAACAAATGGATAGGAAAGGGTGTGACAAAACAAGCCATAAGATATCTTAGAAGTGAAAGCCAGGTGGACCAGTTTCCTGATAATTTTCAGTAATGAAGTGGGATTACAGTTAAGTGATACTTCAGAAAATGTATTTGATGACATCTTAGAAAGAAGGAGGATAACATGAACAGTGGAAGTAGAAAACGTCATGATTTTTTAGAAATATAAAGATAGCCAAGAAGAAGTACAGACTTATAGACCAATATCAAACTCTTCACAATAATTTTAACAGTGAGATTAATAAAGATGTTAATAACAGACATAATAGGAGAAGAATAAGTAGGCATTGTAAAAGGGAGGTCTTTAACAAAGCTTTGGCATGCATTATTAAACTTTATGGGCTGGGCTGAAAGGGATGATGAAGGGAAGGCAGGAGTAATGCTGATGGATATTCAAAATGCTTTTGACTGCATTTACTGGAATTTATGAATAAGTTGATAGAGCAGTTAATGGGGAATGGGAGATGGACTCAGAAAGAAGCTGCCTTGTACAGGACCCCAGTATGAAACTACTTAAAAATCAGAGATTGCAAATAAAATAGAAATCCCGAGTGGTGTCTGACAGGAATGACCCCATCATGAAGATTATTTCTAATGGTAAATGAATGTTTGATGCAATGAATTAAGGAATTATGGGGAACACATGGAAGGCAAAAGTAATAAAAGTAATATCTTAAGGTTAGGAAATAAGGAGGGTGTGGCAATGGAATTACACTGCTTAACCTGCAGGGACAGTCTGTTCCAGAAGTGGGAGCAGTGCTGCATGAGGAATCTGTCTCCTCATCACATTGTATTTATCTGATAGTGAAGATTTAGCTCAGAGAAGCAGAAGATCCAGGACAAATGGTCTCAAATGATGAGGAAAAGGAGGCATAAATCTCCCTCCAGAGTATATGAAATACTGAATAAAGAGACAGTGCTTCTAGCCTCTCTTTGTAGCTCAAGATTTTTAAGCCTTTGATCTTCTTAGTTAGGAATTTCTGTCGAGAGACTACTTTTTGAATAGCAGTCTATAAGAAATTTGAGCAAGGAAACTCATTGCAAATTAGCACTTCATTACTTTGCAAGATTTTCAGTCCCACCTTATTTCTTTGTCAAGCAGATACACCATGAATTATACACTGTATTAAACAAACCTGTGGGTCACATAAAGCCAAGCAATAATATTTCATAATATACAAATAGTATCTCCAACAAAAATAAAATAAAAACTACCACTGATGCTGTATATATCCACACAAAGGATGAAGCAACTGTTTATCTCACACGACTAAGCACTTTCACCCTGTTAGCTCAGGGCATCGTCAGAGTGACTAACTACAGTTAAAACATTATTTAAATACCAAAAAAAATATCACACCCAAAAATCAATAATTAAACAATTACTTAAGTGACAATTATAGTTAAACTAAAATGCATTATGAATACTTTAAAAACATTCTAAAAACATACTAAAAGGCACAACTTCCTTATGGTGTTGTAATAATAAACAATATTAGTAACTAATGAACAATATTAGTAACTAATAATAAAATTCATCACAGTAGAAGTCAAAAACTCACCCTTAATCAACTTATAAATATATATACAATACATATCAAATGTCAGTAATTAACTTAAATTAATATAATCAAATCTCTAGGGTTTTTAGTTTTAAAACCAAACTTAGTGACACATTCTCATTGATACCAGGAGGTGTTGTGGCATTAGTTCTTAGTTGCCATTCCAATTCCTTTTTCTCTAAATATAAATTTAAGTCACCTCCCCTACCATGGTCAAACACCTTGTCAATAATAAAAAACAGAAACTTATTGAACCCCGTACATTTCACAGAATGATCATATAGTGCACTTTCTTTCTTTTTCTTTTTAATGTCCCTAACACGTTCTAAAACTCTTTCTTTCAGTTTTATTGTGGTTTTACCCACATAAAAAGCTGAACAGGACAAACAAGTAGCTATGTACACTGCCATTTTAGTATTACAATTACAATAACCAGGGCTCGGGATTGTGCGGTGATAACTGTCTACCATTACATATGGACCTGAGTTGATGAATTTATATGCTTTACATGTTACATTTTGACATACCGGACATATCCTAACACATCCTTTTCTTGTTTACTGGTTTTTCAAATAAATTCTTTAGGTTTGCACCTCTAGAAAAAAATTATTTTTGGAGCAAACCCTAAGATATATTTCATTTCAGGGTGTAAAACTAGGTTCCAGGTGTTATTTACAATAGAACTTATCTGTGAAAAATAAAAACTTCCATTCAATTATTTTGTTTATTAATAATATTTTCATTTTCAGGAAGATAATTTTAAAGCTAGGAGCTTGTATTTTAATAATTCTGTCACAAGACTATATTGTACTTTTAAATGAGACCACTGCATACCTCTCAACTGTACTGATTTTCGCAAAATGTCCAGATTTTTGCCTCATAGTTTTGATTTGTTTTTTTCTAAAATTGTGGTTTTCTGGAAAATTAGTTAAGAATCATTAAAAACTGAACTTAGAAAATAAATTAATTACAGGCATTTGAGTTTCAGACTTCATACCCTTCAGAAAAAAATATGCAAATGCAAAACTTGTTATTCTATCAACTTTCTAAGTTTGTAAGAGCAATATCTAAAAATGTTCCTTATTTTTGAGTCTTTGTCTCACTTTTATATATGGTTTTGTCTAGATTTCTTGCTCTAAGAGGTTGAGAGGTATGGACCACTCTCTTTTTTCCTGTCAGTTTAAAAGTTGTTTAAAGTATTTAAAAACATTTTTTCTGTGTAGAAATCATGTTTTTTTTCTACTTTTTGGGGCTGATAAGGTGTTTAAAATGATTTTTACTGTGTTTCTATGTGAAAAAGTTACTTTTAAAGACTTTAAATTTTTACTGTATTTTTCTGCTTGTTTTCCTGAGTAAAGAGGCATAATTTTCAGCTTAACCATGGAACAAAGTACTAGTACCATGGTAGATCCTTCTTCCAGCCACAAAATGAAAAAGTTAAGCAAACAGTCTTTGCCAGCACAGCAGGCTAGCAGTTTGCCTCAGCTGTAGTTGGGTAACTCTGCTGTAGCCATTGGTCATACCTCAGACCACTCACCTTTTACCTCAGACCCCTCTGGTGTAGCACCTACAGTCACTATGGATTGGGGGTTAACCATTTCCTCTGCAGTTGTTGGGGTCCCCTCAGCAGGCAAAGGAGAGCAACGTCTGTTGGTCTTGAGAGAGGGAACAGAGAAGACTTCCCTGTTTTTGTCAGAACGTTGTGCCCATCCCTGGGGAAACTCCTGCTGTCACCTATAACACTGCTGACCTTATTTTGTCTGTCAAAAAGAAACATACAGCTAAACTTGCATCTATTCCTCCTCAAATTTCTTTGGACAGGAGTAGTTTACTGGGTCTGGCAAAGGGTTTTATTCATGAGTTTAATTCTTATGTATTGCATGTATGATAAAAGAAATAAGGATACTTGTTTTTCTGGAAGAGATTCAAGATTCTGAATCTGGACAAGAAGATGAAGGGACAGATGCCGGTTTTCTCCTCAGGTATCTGATTTAGATTCAGAGGGGAGCTCAGCTTCTTATTTTCCCTTTGAGGTTCCTCTCCCTTTGAAACTTTTGC
The DNA here is from genome assembly GCF_019279795.1 of Protopterus annectens. Taxonomy (NCBI): domain Eukaryota; kingdom Metazoa; phylum Chordata; order Ceratodontiformes; family Protopteridae; genus Protopterus; species Protopterus annectens. Next base: position 1,734,460,079 of record NC_056735.1, on the reverse strand, counting down.
CCTGAATGTGTTAGTGCTTTCCATGGGGGTACACTGAGTTTTATCAGTCCTGCAGAAAATCTTATGAGCTGTTACAGGAGGGATTTTGTGAACCTTCCCCAATTCCTCTAGTTCTGTTAGCTTTGGAGGATATGTTTTTCTCTACCTGTAACTTTCCTGACAGCCAGACTGCTGACCCAAAAAGTACAATTAGGATGTATTAAGTTCCTTAGTCATTTTAAGTTTTTATACATGCTTCCCAAACTTGACTCTATAGTTTTAGTGAATCCTAGTGCTGCTAAATAGTTAGTTAATTCCTGTCCTACTCTTTCTGATAAGGACAGGAAGATTATTGATGGGTACAGGAAAATACTGTATGCTTCTGCAACTTTGATTTTCAGAATTTTAAATTCTCAGGCTCGCATCTAATGTTTATTCTGACTAATTGTGAAAGAATGAGGAATACTTAGTGTACATTTTCATCTTGTGAGGAAAATTCTGCTTTAAATGATTTAGTTTCTATTGTACTAGTTACTGCTCTCTGTTTACATTGTGTGTGTGTGATTCTTTCAGGGCTGTGGCCCTTGGAACTGTTTTAATGGTATGCCTGACCACATTCTCGGAATCTCCAAGAGGATGTGAGTAATGAGATTTTACTTTCTGTTTTGGATAGAGATTCACTTTTTGGTTCCTTTGCTACTGAGATGATCAAACATTGTGTTGAAAGGGGTAGGTTAAATCAGAAAATCTCTAGGATTTTTCTGCTTTCCTTTTTCAAGTTTTCTAAGGGATTCTTTAACTCTTCATTCAGTTTTGACATAATGGAAAAGGGTGTTCCAAAAATATTCAGGAGCCTGCAAAACCCAAGGATAGTCTAACTAGCCAGTTTGACTATTTACAGGACTTTGTTTCCTTCCCACCACCATGGTGGTCCCTTTTCCCTTCCAGAAAGTCTGAATCTCTACTTTTCCCTTTGGCAATAGATAATTTCAGACAAATGGGTCTGAAGATAATTCATCATGGTTATATATAGTGGTGAGACAATACTCCTCCTTGCCAGGGATTATTCCTTCTCCTGCAGAACCAATTCTTTTATTTTCACCTGTTCTTCATTATGTACTTTCTAAGGAGTTAAAGAACCATTTCCTACTTCCCAAGTTGGGAAAGATTTTTGTTTAAGGAGATGTTTTTAATGGCAAATAAAGAAGATGCTTGGAGACCAGTTCTAGATCTTTCTTCTTATGCCTTTTTGAGATAGTGCCTAACTTCTAAATGATGTCACTTCACAATCTTTTACCTCCTCATTCAAGTTTCCCTGTAACACTACATTTAAAAGATGCTTATCATCTCATTCCTTTTCATCTAGACTTTAGATGTTTCTTAAAGTTTGTAAGTCTGGATCACTTTATCGGTTCTCTGCTTTACCCTTTGGGCTATCCGCTGCACCAAGTGTGCTCACAAAGTGGCTAGCTGTTGCAGACTACAGGGTATCCATTTTCATTTTTCCATATTTTGATGACTTGCTTATCTTTGCAGTCTTTTTCAAAGTATCAGGAATCTCTCACTTGCGTAAGAGATCTCCTTCACATGCTGGGATTCCAAGAGGACATTCAAAAGTACTTTTTGACTTCTTCACACAGGATTGTGTCCCTGGAATATCAGCTGGACACCTTGTTCAAAGAGCTTTTCTTCCACTGAAAAAAATATATCTATACCTAGATCTATTTCGAAGGTTTTCCACTCAGTCTTTGGTCACTGCTAGGGAATACCTCAGGATTTTGAGTTTCATGCCATCTATGTTTCTCACGATAACCCTGGCAAAACAACACATGAGAAAGATGAAATTGTATTTCAAGTCTCTTTGCCCCAGTATCACCATCTCTTGTCTTTTCAAATCTAAATGTTGGGGTTTTTCAGTGGAAAAATTACTTGGTGTAGAAGGTAAATAACCCTAAATTCTGGTCTTCTCTTATCCTTCCCTGTTCTAAAGCAGCCAGTCATCTCAGACTCCTCTGACTTTGCCTGGGGACCAGTTTCAGATGGGATGATAGTGCCAGGTGTGTGGGACTCCAAGGACAGATGCAAGCACATAAATATAAAAGAGATGCTTTCCCTGATCAAGGGACTGGATTTTCTAAATCATCTTTGGTCTCCAGGACCTCTTCGAGTTGTTGCAGACAATGTCATAGTCATGTGGTACATCTACATGCAGGGGGGAACCAGGTCATACCCCCTTTGGAGATTAGTCATGTTAGCTTAGGATATAGCTTCAGAGCACAATCTCACTTTACAGGTATCCTTCATTCCATCTTGGGCAGACCCTCACTTATGCAAACTAGACCAGGAGGCCTGCCAATGTTTGATCGATGTGTGGGGAGTTCTTCTAGTAGACCTTGTTTTCTCCTCTGTAAATAATCAGCTGGTAAGATTCTGCTCCAGGACTACATGCAAGAAGGCCTGGAAGACAGATGCCTTGTCCTTTCTTTTCTTTGTTTTTTTTTTTCTTTTCCTTTGACAGAAATGTTCCTGTATGTTTTTCCATCCTTTCCACTGATATCCAGGGTACTTCTGAAGATTCAGAAGAAATTCCCCAAGATCATTGTGGTGAGTCCCCTTTGGCCCCAGGTAACAGTGGTTCTCCCTTCTTTTGGAAAAGGGTAGGGGCAAGTGCCACACATTTCCACACAGAATGGGTCTACTTATAAAGAGTTCATGAGTGAATAATGCACCCTGACCCCAATCAACTTCAGCTGACTGCCTGGATGATAAGGTCTTAATTCCCTTTAGGCACCTGTTTACTGAGGATGTGTAGCAGGTACTAATGGAGACAAGAAAGCCTCCTGCTAGAATATTGCATATTAGTAAATGGAAAAGTTTTTCTAGTTGGTTCCAACAACATGTCCAGCACCTGTTTAGGGCTGGTTGTTCTCTGGTTTTACAATATTTGTACGAGTTACTATCTTATTTCCTTTCTTACCCCTTCATCAAGGTTGATTTATCATCCATTTCAGCATTTCTATCCATGAGTCCTCCTCTTTCAAGACTTTCTCATGTCAAAATATTTTTGAAAGGGGTTTTACTTACAATGTCTCCAAAAAAATCAGTGGCCCCTTTTTGGGATCTTAAGGATGTGTTAGAGAAGCTAACATTTGTTCCTTCTGAGCTGAGGTGAGGTTCTTAACATGGTAAACAGTTTTGCTGATTGCTGTGACCTCAGCAAGAAGAGTATCTGAGTTGCTAGCTCCTTTGGTGAGTGAACACTATATCAATTTCCACAGAGACAGGGTTTCTTTGACAATTAAACATCTTTTATGCCTCAAGTGGTATCTGTATTTATTTTAAGCCAAACTATCCATTCCCCTGTTTTCTTTGCTGATCTTAAAAATGAGGAAGAGAGGATACTCCATACCTTGGATGTCCACTGCCAGGTACTATCCTGACAGAACTTAAGTCTTTCAGACCTTTGGATCAGTTGTTCTTTTCTTGTGAAGATAAGAAGAAGGGACAACCTGTTTCAAGACAGACTATTCTAAATGGTTCTTTAAGGTAATTACCATTTGTTATATTCACCACTGTAAAATTTTTCCAAGCGGAGTCAAGACTCACTCTACCAGAGCATTTTCTGCATCTATGGATCTTTGGAAAGGGTTGTTTTCTAGAAGTATCCTAGAAGCTGCAACGTGGATCTCTGTACATATCTTTACAATGCGCTATAGGCTTGATTCATTCTCTATATCTATATCAGGCTTTGCAAGGACTGTTCTCCAGGGGCTTCTGGAGTCTACTCCTTTCACCTCCCAAATGTAGTAAGCTGGGTTAATCTATCCGTATAGCTCAGGCTACTGCAGCAGTGATCAAAATGATGAACATAGTACAGCTGTGTAAGTAAACTTAACATAACAGTAGCTGTTTGAATGATCATTGCTGCAGTAGCCACTTCCTCACTCCAGTCCCCTTATTTTTTAGTGAGTTTTTATGGCAAAGTCTGATTATTGATGTTTTGATTTTCCTAGTGTTGCCTTTTCAGGGCTCATCCTCCCCCTCTGTCTGTTATCATGAAAGCTCTGAAGGGCTTGGTGCCAAAATTTGTCTTTTAGTCACCTCAGTTAGAGCTAGCTGTAAGTCTGGGCATGTGGAAGGTGTTCTGAATCTTTGGAAGCTGGCCAGCTGTTGTACCCTTTGCAGGATATAACCCATATATCTAAGGCTACTGCAGCAGTGATCATTCGAACGTCTGCTGTTAATGTAAGTTTATTTACACAACTGTACTTTCTCAAATTCCCAACATTACTATAAAAAATCAAGGTAGCAGAAGAAGAAAGAAACTGTCAGATAAAAGCTGGAGATCTGATACAGACTGAAGCTGTGTAATTATTTAATCTTGCAGTATATAGCAGCACGTTTTGATCCTCAAAGAATGTGAGCAAGGACAACTGTGGGTAAAGATGAAGCTTCTCCTTTTGTATTTCAACATGTTGTCATGACACCAGAGTTAACAGAGACCAAGTTTATACTGCCATAGAACTGTACTTTGTAAATCTGCACTGAAAGGTTTAAAAATTCAGATGTAACAAAGACAGACAGCTGTTAAAGATTGTATAAAAGTACAGCACTGTAAACCATGATTCTGTTTCTTTGTCTTATTTTGCACAAATCCTGCTTGCAACGTTGTCACTGTATAGTGAAGTACAATGTTTAGTAATCATATGGTGACGTGATCTACAGCAAATATTTATACCATGCCCTAGTTCTTTACAGATCATTTTCTATACTGGTAAATTAAATACTCTGTAAGGGTGTGTGGTCAGTAATTTTGATTCATCTATTTTTTTCTTTTTGCAACAGTTAATGACCCACACATAATAGGTCCTGAACAATTTTTATCATTGTACTATCTTTTTAGCTATGTGATATGATAACTATGACATCTTTTTACAATTCTGTTGTCCAATATCTACAACTGATACCTGTTTCTAATATTGCGTGCATGAAATTAGTGAGCAGATGTATATTACTGGAGCATTTCTTTCCTGGTCCCCCCTGGTAAAGGTGCTTTGTCTAGTATTGTCATCTCTGTTAACAAAATGCAAGTAAAATAAAACAGATGAATATGATTTCACAGATATTGTTAATGACTTCTGTATGCCTCATCATATTGGTTTATTCACAGAGAAAACAGGCTCTACTATTGCGGAGGTAATGAGAAAAGCTACCTTCATGTTGAAATGCGTTTTAGTCTATGTCTGACATTTAAGGTTAGTCCTAAAACAATGAACAGAAGCAAAGCAGAAGCTAATTCTTTGTTTATGCCTTCCTGTTAAGATACCTGGATATGTAGACGGTACAAAAGAATGCATACAGCTGTAACAGAAATATGATGTCAAGAATAGGTAGCAGTTTGCCCCAGCTACTGTGCAACAGCTAAGCCTTATATTTCTGCAGCTTAGAATACACCAACATTTTAATATGTCAAGGTTATTTATGTTAAGTGTGCATTAGCACAAGTATTTTTGTCATACGCTTTACTGGTATGGATTTATAACCCTATAATATCACGAAAATGTACGAGAATATAAAAATTAAGATACTCTTCCTTTACCTAGCCTCTACTAGGGCCATCCAGATCTGGCATGAATCTGACAGCATAATGCTGCTTGTCTGTGAGATGATATAAACAGTTTGTCATCATATTGTCAGTGGAATACTAGTGACCTCTAGTGCCCTTTCTGATGGACTCCATAAATTGAAATGGGAAAGCAAGGCTCTTGAATATGCTGCATTAATAGCTCATTAAAGTATTAAAATCCTTCAGTCATTCCACAGGTCAGCATTACATATATATGCAATGCAAAAGCCATAAACACATGCACAGACTAGTGAGGCAACCAAAATCAGTTATACTAAGAGGAGTTTAGCTATGAAAAGAGAGGACAATTTAGGGTTAATGCCTCATAAAGTGGAGGTCTGTGAGGTATCTAATGACAAACAAACTGCTTTATGCAATGATTTTATGACATATGCAGTTACTCCTATTGTTATATCTCCTGGACATTTAAGAATAAGATGAGGGTAGAGTATAACATAGCAGAATGATCTTTTGCATTTCATTGTAGTCCCCCCCCCCTTATGCTCAATGCTAGTACCAATAGGTTATGAATCAGAGGACTAAATCTTGGTGATGCTAACAGGGAAAAAGCCAGTATAAAATAATTATTTTATATGCTTCTTGAGGAAATATTTAATGAATCCTACCCTTGGTCATCAAACAGGAAATCTTCATTGCTCAAACTAAATAAAAATACAAAATGACTGGGATCCTATTAAAGACTTATGAAGTCATTTTTGTGCATAACGACAGACATTCTATGCAGTGATGGAAATAATCAAATAGGGTGTTAAAATCAGGAGTAAGTTCAAGTGGAATGCATTTATTTATCCATCCATCCTTCATTGGTTGGGTTAGTCCCGCTAGGCTATTAGCCCCTTTTGGGGGGAGACTTGAGTATTATTTATACTTCTGGGGAAAATCTGTCCAGAGCACCTGAGTACTTCCTCTATTCTTCAGCGTAGGGGGATGTGTTAGTGTGTGACGTGTCTGTTTTCCTGTTTCTGATCCTGCTGCAAAGATGACACAGAGAATAGGAGGAAACATGGTGACAAACAGGCAGTATGGAGAAAATAAGGAGAATGGAGTTTTGACTTTGGAGATGGCAGAAATGATAGCAAATAAGCCAGAGGTGGAGAACTTGTTCATATCAGAGAAGGAGGAAGCGAGGCAACAAGATGTTACAGAGAATGTGTGAAAAGAAGGAATGGATTCGGAAGTTATTCTTCAGAAGAAGCTGTTCGAGGGAGATGCTGAAAGCCAGCAGGAATGCACTATTATAACCCTCCAGTCTGGAGGGTTGTGGGATGAGTATCTCAAGGATCTTATTAACCAAAGCAAACCAGAAAGTAAGGTAGCAGCATCCTGGGGAGAACTGATGGAAAAAATGCAAGAAGAGACAGTGGAGGAAACAACAAGAAGAAAATCATATGCGCAGAAGGTGAAGGAAGGAGAAAAAAATTGAGGAGGTGAAGGAGTCAAAGAAAAAGTACACAATAAGAATAAATAGCAAAAAGGAAGAAGGACTGGAAAGGTATGAAGAGTGGGACTCTATAGTAGCATCATTGGGTGTTTCACCTACAGAGGTAAGAGCATCTATTCTCATTAATAGAGAGACATTCTGTGATATATTTTTTTGAAACTGGACAAGCCAAGGAGAACTTTTTAATGAATTATGAAAAAAAAAGAACAGTAATCCATGGTTAGAATATGTAATATCATAATTTCATAGAGAAACAAAAAGGAGAATACTGGTGCAATTTAGAACTGAAATTGAAGCCAAGAACTTAAAAGAACATTTATTAACTGTGTGTAAAGCTGCTCTGGATACAACAAAAATGTATGATGAAAGGGGTTTATGGATTGGGGGATGGGAATGTGGGGTGGCATTAAATATGTGAAATAATAATGTCATACACATTCCTAGTATAATTAATGTATGTGCAATAGATGCATTGTGAAATACATATGGCAGCCCAAAACATGCTTTTTTGTGGTAAAGATAATCATTTAATAAGTGAATGTGACAAAAGAAAATGTTTCATATGTGGTAAAACATGTCATGAAGCAAAGAAATGTTAATTGACTTGCAAGAAATGTGGTAAAACAGGACATGTTTGGTTAGATTGTGATGAGGATATGCAGCTTATAGAAAAAGAAGAATCACATAATTTAGTACAGGATACAGGCGTTAGTAATAAGGAAGAAAAAAGTGACATACAAGAAAACAAAGACATTGTAATAGATACAAAAGATGGGGAGAAAGAAAAGGAAGTAGAATCAAATGATATTAAGTGAGGAACAGTATACAAATTTGGCATGTAGTAAGAGGAAAAAAAAATTCTATAGGAAAACGAGTGAGAGAAAGAAACAGAAAATGTAAAAGTGGAATAAAAGAAAGAAAAAAGGTAATGGGTGAAAAACGTTAAAGTTATTTCATTCAAAAGCTGAATGTCAATAGTATGAAAAAACATAAAAAGAAGGATAGGTATCTTAGAATGTTGTGTTGTTTTAGATGATCATATTATTATATTAGAAGATATCAGATTATTGACAGAAGAAGAAAGGTCACAAACAGAAAAAATATGGGGCAGACCAATTATTTGGAACATGGGTAAAGAAGTATGTTCAGGCATATGTTTATCATGTCAAGAAGATATTAAATATTAGATGTCACTATAGTAGCATTAGGACGAACAGTGACATTATATATAAGATGGAACACAAATGCATATAGGGTGATTGCTATATATTCTTATGTTACAAAAACAAAGAGAGACAATGTTCAAAGAAATTCTTGACAATGTCTGTGTAAATATGGATATTATATTGGTGGGAGACTTTAATTGCAACCTAAGGATAGGCAAAAAGATCAGTAGTGATGTTAAAACAGTATATGAAATAATGAGAATTGGTAAACTATATATATATATATATATATATATATTGGAATTATACAGAAAGGAATAAAGAAGTCAGGATTCTCTGATCATATACTGCAGCTATTTGGATAAAAGTACACAAAGAAGAATATATAAGAATAGGTAAATGAATTAAAAGATTAAACAAAAGAGACTTAAAACAAAATGATAGGAAAGAAAGAAATAAATTATGGAAAAATCATATAGGCATGAGAATATTTTCTGAAACTTGGACAAGTTGTTGGATAAGATTTAAAGAAAAGTATAAAAACTTTCTTGGAAGGCCTAGAGAATAAGAAGAAAAAAGAAAAAAATGGAATATAAAACACTAAGTCAAGATATATTTAAAGAATTATTGTAAGACAAAAGGGCATTTCATGAAAAGAAAAAGGAATTAAGTCAAGTTATATTTAGAAAATTATTGCAAAACAAAATTACATTTCAGGAAAAGGAAAAGGGATTATATGTAATAAATAAAAAAAGATTAATAATATGTTATACAACAAAGATATTGCCTACAAGGAAAAAAAAGCAGTAGCACCTTATTTAAACAAATGAATGAAAGAAAATAAAAAAGTAATAAGGGGATTCAGAAATAAAGAATGAAATAAAGTAACAATGCGAGAAAGAATATGTAAGATAATTAAAGAGTATATAGTACAATCTTTTGTTAAGAAAGAAATAAAAAGAAATCAAAAATATGACTTTAACAAATTAAATGAAAAGGATAGAGGAATTTTGGAATGAAACCTAACTATGAAGGAGTTAAATGCAATACTAAGGAATATCAAAATAAAATCTTATTATGGAAATTGAAACTGAATATGAGTAAATAAATAGCAAAGAATGGTATATAAAAGTCAACATTACTTTACTGATCTCTGGAAGCATGTAGAAATGAGAAAAAAAGAAAGCAATATTAACAATATATAAATGGTATAAAATATATGTGAATGCAACAACTTTTTTGTGGAGATTGTCTATAAGTAAATTACCTGTTAAGGCAAAAATGCCTTATAAAAGAAAACAGGATATAATGTGTAATAATTGTGGAGAATTTGAAACTATAGGGCATGAATTTTTGAAATGTGGGAGAGTTAAAAAATTATGGGAGAAAATATGTAAACATCAAATTTTGAAATGTTTTACAAAAGGGAGCAGATTAATATGAAAATGATTGAATATGGTTTTTAATAATGCAAAAAAAAAACAAGAAGAAATTAAGAAAATTTACCGAATTATATCTTATGTTTCTTGGACATTATGGACTGAAAGACTGAATGAAGTTAAGTTTAATGGTAAATGGGTTCTGGCAGAAATTCTAAAGAAAATATGCTTTTAGTTGTATAAAAATGGTGGGTATGAGTGTTTATTAATATGAACTCAAGCAGTATTGTATAAAGTGTATATATATATATATATATAAAACTGTACATATTGTAAATTTGTATATAATAATTGTGTAAATAAGTATTATTTAACAATAAAAAAAAACTACTCTTCAACATAGGGGGATATATCTGAGTGTGGCATGTATTATTTCCTGTCTCTGTTCCAGGCTCGTAGGTAACCAGGAGAAATAGGAGGAAGCATGGCAACTGTTAGCCTACAACACAAAGCAATGTAAAAGGAAAAGTTGACTATGGCAATGGTGGAGCCTGAATAAAAAAAAAAATGAATGAGACAGAGGTGATGGATTCATTCATACCAGAGAAGAAGGAGAAAATGAAGCAGAGGAATGATCTGGACATTATGGTAGATGAAGGAATGGATTCAGAAGACTTGTTTCAGAAAAAATTGTTTGAGAGCAATGTGAAGGTCCAACAGGAATGTATTATTACTACCCTCCAATCTGGAGGGTTGCAGGATGTCTATTTAAAAGATATTATTAATCAAAGTGAACCAGAGAGTGAGGTAGCAGCATCCTAGTGTGAAATAATGGAAAAAATCCAAGAAGACGAGGTGATGGAAGAAACAACAGGAAAGAAGTCCTATGTGCAGACAGTAAAGGAGGGAGAAAAAAGGGTCAAGAAGGTGAAAGAAACAAAAAAGAAGTTTATTGCTAAGAGTAAGCAGTAAAAAAGAAAAAGGACTGGACAGGTATGAGGTGTGCGACTGTGTGATTACACCATTGGGTGTTTCACCCAAAGAGGTAAGAGGTTCCATTCTTATTAATAGAGAGATATGTTGTGATATATTCCTTGAGACTGGTCAGTCCATGGAACACTTTGTAAGAAAATATGAACAAAAAAAAAACAGTAATCCATGGTCGGAGTATGTGATACAATCGTTCCATAGAAAAAAAAGAATAATGGCTCAGTTTAGAACTGAAATTGAGGCAAAAGACTTGAAAGAACATTTGTTGACTATACAAAGATGTTATGGACACAGCAAAGATTTATGATGAAAGAGGTTTATGGACTGGGAGCTGGGAATGTGGGGTTATATTAAAAATGGAAAATGATAATGTGATACATATTCCTAGTGTGATTAATGTAAATGGTAATAAAAGTTTTATGAACTATAGAGGACAGCCTAAAAGTTATTTGTGTGGAAAAGATAATCATTTTATTAGCAAATGAGAGAAACGAAAATGTTTTATATGTGGCAAAACAGGACATGAAGCAGAAAAATGTGATTTGAACTGTAAGAAATGTGCTAACACTAAACATACATAGACCGAGTGTGAAGAAGATGTGCAATTTATAGAAAAAGAAGTCACACAAAACCTAGTCCAAGACAAAAATACAGGGAAAGAACAAGAAAGCCAGAGTGAGACACAGGAAAAAATAAAGACATTATAATAAGTGCAAAAGAAGGGGATAAAGAAAGGGGTGAATAGATAGTTGATACAAGTGAAGATGTATATGTGAATTGGCAAGTAGTGAGAGGAAAGAAACAATCTAAATGGAAAAAGTGAAAGAAAAAAAAAGAAAATTTAAAAGCATACCCACAAAAAAAAAAAAAAACAATAAAAAGGTAAAGGATGAAAAAATGAGAAAGATGTCATAATAACTTAATTTAAAAGCTGAAGATTCTAGCTTTGATTGTTAATAGTATGAAAAGTATTGAAAGAAGAATAGGTATTTTGGAATGGTGTGTTTTAATACATGCTCAATAATTATACTAGAAGATACAAGATTATTAACTGAGGAAGAAAGGTCACAAACAGAAAAGTTATGGGATGGACCAATTATTTGGAACTTAGGAAAAGATGCAGGTTCAAGGATATGTATATTATGTCAAGAACATATAAAAATACTAGACATTACTATAGTTGAATTAGGATGAATAACAATATTAGACTTCAGACAGAAAACAAATGTTTATAGGCTTATTGCTCTCTCTCTCTCTCTCTCTCTCTATATATATATATATATATATATATATATATATGTTATAAAAAAGAAAGATAATGTTTTAAAAATTTCTTAATTATATTTGTGTGAATATGGATATAATACCGGTGGGAAATTTTAACTGTAATTAAAAGCAAGTAAGAAAAATAGGAGTGATGTTAAAATAGTAAATTAACTAATGAAAAGTGGCAAATTATGTATGGGACAATATACATTGGACTTATAGAAGATGTGAGATTAAGACTGAAATTGATTCATTTAGAATATTTATAAAAGGGAATACAAAACAGGGTTTTCAGACCATATAGATATATGGATAAATGTACATGAGAAGGAAGAATATGTAAGAATGGGTAAAGGAATTAAAAGATTGAATGAAAAGGACTTAAAACTAGATGATAGGAAAGAAGTAAACAAGTTATGGAAAGACCATATAGGTATGAGAATATTTTATGAAAATTGGACAAGTTGGTGGATAAGTTTTAAAGAAAATATAAACAAAATGTTTCTTGGAGTTTCTAGAAAATAAGAGAAAGAAAGAAAAAAAAATAAAATATAAAATATTAAGTCAATAAATATTTAGAGAGTCAATAAAGGATAAGAAAACTTTTCATGAAAAAGAAAAAGAAATATGTAAAATAAATCAAGAAAAAAATAATTTGTTATATAAAGAAATATATTGTTTGCAAGGGAAAAAAGAAGAAGTGGCACCTTATTTAAATAAAGAAGTGAAAGAAAATAAAAAAAATATAAAAGCAAAAAAATAAGGAAGGAAATAAAATAGCATTGCAAGAAATATGTGAAATAATCAAAGAATATATAGTATAATCTTTTGTTAAAAGAGAAGCAAAATGGACTCAAAAATATGAAATTAATAAATTAAATAAAGAGGATGATGAAAGAATGGAACAAAATATTAGGTGAAAGAGTTAAATTAAATATAAAATTATATTAATATGAATACAGCTGCAGGGTTGGATGGTATTAAATATTAAATGCATACAGAAATGGAAAATTGACAGAAATGTATATTTGAAGAGATATTAAATGAATAGTTAGAATTATGAATGATAGATGAGGAAATGTGTATAATAATTATAAAATTCATATGGAAAAAATGATGTAAAGAACTGGAGACCAATAGTACTAAATAATACAGATTATAAAATATATATGAGAATAATAACTAAAAGGTTAAATAAAATAGATAAGTTACTCAATCAAATAGTCTTTGGTAGACAGGGAAAAGGAAGTCAAGATTTATTATTGTTAATAAAAGAGGTAATAGATGATATTATAAATACAAAGTAGAAGTAAAAGTTATAGGAGGCTTGAGTAAGGCATTTGATAACATGCAATATGAATCTTTATGGGATATTCTGGAAGCATATAATATAGGTAAGAAAAAAATACAAGTAATTTAGTCAGTATATGAAAAGAATAATGTTAAAATAAATTTAAATGGATAGATAAGTGAAGACATAAAAATAGAATGTGAAATGAGACAGGGATGCCCAGCTAGTTGCATCATTTTTTCTTTAGCTATGAATGTAATAGTGAGCAAGATCAATAAAATAACATATATCACAGGATATAACATATTAAATTAATTGCAATTACCTATAATGTATACATATGCAGCTGATATTATGTTAATCACCAAAAACAAAGAATGGATGGAAAAAATAAGTAAAAGATTAAATAAATTAATTTTAAAAAATGGCCTACATACAAACAAAGAAAAAAGTAAGGGCTTTGGATTTAAGGGAAATATAGGAGATGCGAAATTTAACGAGGAAACTATAGATGTACTAGGAATAGTATTTTGATTAAACAACTATAAAAAAAACACAAAAAACTAGTCCAGGAAATAAAGGATACATGTACCTTTTGGAAAACACATAGACTGGCATATAGGAAGAAAGTGTATTTGATAAATTCCATTTTACTAGGTAAAATAGCATATATAACTAATACCTACCTGAGACCTATACAATATGAAAAAAATAATGTCTATTATATTTGCCTTTATACGGGGATCAAGACTGAATTCACTCAAGAGAGGAAAGTTGTATATGAAAAAACAAACAAGGAAGACTGGGTCTAGTAAACCCAATTGTTCATGCAGCATCACTACATGTATATAGTCCTTTAATATGCTATGCAGAAGAAACTAAGAACATGGTAGAACTGATTTATGAATATAAATATTTTGGGAAACAATGGAAATAGGAAAAAGATTAAAGGGTATTTTGAATGAAGATATAAAGGGATACAGGAATAAAATTATATTATAGAAATTAAAAGCGAGTATGACTGAAAGGAATAAAAAAGAATGGTATTTAAACATTATGAGAAAATAATATTTTATTGATCCTTGGAAACACTTAGAAACTGGAATAAAGAAAGCAATAATAATGAGATATTAATAGTATAGGAATATATATGAATGTAAATATTTTTGTGGAGACTGCCTATAGGTTAATTGCCTGTTAAGGCAAATATGCCTTATAAAAGAAAAATAATATGTAACTATTTTGGAGAATTTGAAACAACTGAACATATGTTTTTGAAATGTTTAAAATGTTATAAATTATGGGAAGAGATATATAAAAGTAAAATATTGAAAGGTTTTACAAAGGTTGAACAAATTAATAGGGACATAATTTAATGCAGCTATTATGATACTAAAACAGGAAGAGATGAAGAAAATTGACAGAATATTATGTTTTGTTTCATGGACGTTATGGATGGAAAGAGTAAATTAAATGTAAAGGGAAATTGATATTAGCAGAAATTTTAAAGAAAATATGCTTTTGATTATGGAAAAGGATGGGGGAAGTGTTTATTAACATAAATTTAAGTTGCATTATATAAAGTGTAAATAATTGTAAATAATGTAAATACATATATAATAAGTATTGTATATAAGAGATGTAAATCAATAAAAACCCTATTCATCATTGGTGTGAGTGGGAATCATTTTGGAGAAGCACTTCCTGTTTTTGTTTAAGGCACAGAGGTGTCCCTGAGAAATAGGGAGGCAGATGGAGAGAGAAGGAGCTGATGGAGAAATGAAAGAAATGAAGGAGAAAACAAATATCAAGACTGGAGAATATGTGCAGGATTCTAAGGAAATGTTTCCAAGAAACTTGTTTGACAGAGATGAGTCAGCAAATGATGGATGTATAATTACAACCCTCCAGTTGGAAGGGTTGTAGGATGGATTAACTGAAAGAAATGCTGGTGCAGAGTAAGATAAAAAAATGAAGGAGATGTTTCCCTGGGTGGACATTATGGAGAAAATTCAAAAGAATGCAGAGACAATCCTGAAGAATAGTGGTGAGATGGGAAAGAAAACATATGCAGAGAAAGTGAAAGAAGTCAAAAGAGTATTGCAAAGAAGGCAGAAGAAAATGAAAAGCAGAAGTTCACAGTAAAGATTCAAAGTAAAGAAGAGGAACACATGGACAAGTTTGAAGCATGGGGCAATTTAACAGCTCTTTTGGGTGTAAAAGCACATGAGGTAGGATCATTTATTCTTATTAACAAAGAGATGTTTTGTGACATTATATTTGAGACTGTTTTTTCAATGGAAAAGTTTCTTGGAGAATATGAAAAAAAGAAAGACAGTAACACATGGAGTCTTTATGTGATAAAAGAATTTAACATTGAAAATAAAAAAGAAGAACCATGTACAATTTTGAACAGATGTAGATAAAGAGACTTTGAAAGGACATTTGAAAGCTTTGTGTAAAGAAGAAGTGGACATTGCAAAAGTTTTTTGACAAAATGAGTTTATGGACTGCAGTCTGAGATTGTAATACTGTGTTAAAAATAGAAAGAGAAAAAATATACATATACCAAACATGATAAATGTGGAGGGTAATATGGGTGTGTAAAATACTGGGGATAACCCAAAACATGTTTTTTTGTGGAAATGGAGAACATTTGATAAGTAACTGTGACAAAGGAAAAAGTTATATTTCTGGAGAAATGGGACATGATGCAAAAAATGAGAATTAAAATGCTATAAATGTAACAGAATTGGACATTTATAGATGGATTCCAAAAATGAAAATAACAGTAAAGAAAAAAACAAACAGAAGAAAATGAACAATGGGAAGAAATTTTAGAAGTAGTAGAAATAGAAGGAAAATAGACAAGAAAAAATAATAAAAAGGATATAGAAGAAGCTACTGAAATAAGTGATAAAGAAGACATAAACTGGGAGGTATTAAAAGGAAAAAAAGAATTCTTCTGATAAAACAGTAAAAGATAGAAAAATAAAATTTAAAGACATAAGTACAAAAGAAAAAAAAAGAAAAGAAATGGATGAAAAAGAATATATACAGATATAGATTGGGGCTTGGAATAATAGTTAAAGGTGTTGTGACTCACAAACACAAGGTACACTGTTTGATTCTCACCTCTGGAAAGGAAATAGGTTAGGCTTATAATGGTCTGTTAAGAAAGCTAGCCTAGTAATTAGCTGTGAACTTATGAAACCATAAATAAAAGGGAAAATGATAATTTTAGAGTGCTTTCTGTAAATGTTAACAGTATTAAGAATATATTAAGATGAATAGGAATATTGCAGTGATGCAATATATTTGATCTAGATGTAATTATATTAGAAAACACAACATTTTTAACAAATGAAGAGAGATTACAAACAGAGGAACTCTGAGGAGGAAAGGTAATTTGAAATTTGGGAAATGAGAGATGCTCTGGAATAGCTGTATTCTGTAGACATACAGTAAAGATATTAGACATAACTTTAACAAAACTGGGAAGGTTAACCATTGTAGATTTAAAATGGAAAGACCAAGTATATTTAAGTATAACATTATATGCTTATACTAACTGTAAAGAAATGGAAAACTTATATCATCAGATTTTAAACTATGTAGTGATAAATGTGAATAACATAGTGACTGGAGACTTTGTGATTTAAGAGGCAAGTGTAAAAAGAAAGGAAATGGTATAAGAAAATGTTAGAAGTTATAATACATAGTAAGTTAAAACTTTGGGACAAAAATGTGTGGACTTACAAAAGGGGTGTTATAGAACTGAAATAGATTATTTTATAGTATCAAAAGGTGTAATTGTAGGAGAAGGGGAGGTAGTTGAAACAGGATTTTCTGATCATCTTGCAAGATGGCTAGAGATAAAGGAAAACAAGAGATATATAAAAATAGGCAAATGAATAAAAAGGATAAATGAAGAAGGAAATAGATTAGTAATACAGTTATAGAAGATCATATTACTAGAGAGCATTTTATAAAAAATTGTCAGAATGGTGGATGATATTTAAGGAAATTTTAAAAGGATGTTTTTTACAATGGCAATATGGTATGAGAAAAGTAGAGAAAGAAAAATATAAAAGAACACATAATTCATTGGAAGATTTAGAATGTAATAATATAGAGTACTTTGACAAAGAAAAAGAATTAAAGAAATCAAGAAAAAAGCAAGTATTGTTACACAAGCAAATATATTTTTTACAAGGAAAAAGAGAAGAAGTATCAAGTTACTTAAGCAGATTAGTAAAGGAAGATGCTAGTGTAATGAGATAAATAAAAATGTAAAAGGAGAAATAGAAATAACTCAGGAAAAAGATTATGAAGAATGCAATAAGTGTTTAAAGAAAAAAAGAAAGTAATTAAAAAACATGGAAAATAAAAAAAGTTAAAAGAGAATGAAGAATTGGAAAAGGAGATTTATTTAAATGAACTAGATAAAGTATTAGGAGAAGTAAATATAGATTCAGCTGCAGGCCCAGATGGACTAGAGTATGAAATGTATAAAAACTTAAGGGGTTGGCAAAAAATATATTTTATAAGGATTTTGAATGAATGGTTAAATTAAGTTTTTTTTTTTTTTTGTATAAATAATTATGTAGTGGAATACTTAAATTCATATGGAAGAAGGAAGATAGGTGAGAATTAAAACAATGGAGACCAGTAGTAGTGAATAATAATGATTATAATGTTTTTATGAAAATAATACAAAAGAGATTTGAAACTAAAATGGCAAATAATATGGAAGAGAGCATATGTAGTATAAAAGGGAACGGTTGTCAAGAACTATTAATGATAAACAGAAAATATGAGGATGATATTATGAACAGAAAAGAAGTGAAAATCATGATTGGAGATCTTAATAAGGCATTTTACTCAATTTGACATGAAAACGTATGGGTAATAATGAAAGAATATAATATAAGTGAGAAAGTTACAATAATATGTATGTCAGCATATAGTAATAATAAACTAAAAATATTTGTAAATGGCTGTTTAAGCCAAGAGGTACATATGAAGAGTGGTGCATGATAGGGATGTCCAATGAGTTTTATACTCCTTGCATTAGTTATGAATGTGATAGTATGCAAAATAAATTACAAAATGAAGGAGGAAGGGTATATAACACCCGAAGGGTTAAGAATTCCAGTTCTGTTAACATATGCAGATAACATTATAATAATTGCAAAACACAACATTTGGATAAAAGAAGTAACAATTTACACAAATTTGTGTTTAGAGATGATAGGGATTGCTTTAAATAAAAAGAAAATTAAAGGTTTTAGGCGATGTAACAAAGATCGGGGTATATATTTTGCAATGAATGAAATTTCTGTGTTAGGAATAAAATTTGGAATAAAGATGTAAGTAGAATTCAATGGGAAAAATATATAATAAATAAAGCAAACATCTTTTCCTGAGAACATATATATTATCATTCAAAAATAAATATTTATATGATAAATTCAGAACTGAGGGGATAAATAGCATACGTAGCAAGTTTATTTATGTTGTCAACAGAATTTTAAAAGGAATTATGGCGGATCATTTTTCATTTATATGGGTTTAGAGATTAAACCATAAAAAGAGGAGTTTAAAGAAGAAGGAAGTTTAGAGTTAATTAACCCAGTGTTATACACTGCTTCATTAAATGTGCACAAAGTATTAAAGTGGATAAATAAAAAATATGAAAGATTAGTAGTAAAACTGTATAAATATAAGTAGGATAAATTTGGGGCATGGTAAATAAGAGTAAAAGAGAAAAAGAGTGTACAAATGAAGACATAAAATGTTAACAAGAAAAAAGATTTTTGTGGAAAAATTGATGATATTGAAAAAGATAGAAAAGTATGGTGTTAAATGTAATGATAAAAATATTACTATGTAAAACCATGAGAAAATCTAATAGATGAAAAATGAAAGCTATAAAAATAATAATGCTGGCAGGCAGAGTTTCACAGGCACAAATCACTCAGGTGATGATAAACCAAAGGTGTATTTAATGATAAAAATCCACAAAAAAAACAAATAAAATGTGAGCACTTTTGTTAAACAAGTGTTAACTTCAAGCATGGACACACCATGGCAGATGAGGGCCATCATCTCACCATGCTGCCTATCCATGAGCTCGGTATAAGCACGGAAGGCACCAGACAGTTCACGGATGTTGTTGCTTTCAGATGTGAGGGCAGCCCTCTGCAGCCTCAGGCCCTGTCTTGTGTAATGTTCCATATGTGCCTGCACCACCATGACAGCCTGAAACATGTGCCTGCTGGTACCAGCTTTGTCGCCTCTGCCAGGAGCATGATGTCCAGCTGCCCTACCATGAGCACCCTGGGACATATGCCTATGTGGTTTCCTGCCGGACATCCAGCTATGCCTGCTGCAACTGGACACAGTAGACATGGTTACCACACTTTCCTGTGCACTGCCACCAAACGTCAGCTGTCCCTCTGCTATGGCTACTAGTGATGGGGTATGTATAGGCACTGAAACTGTGTGCTGGGGTTGGGATGGCTAAAAGGGGGATGTCAAATAATGGTGCAGTGTTGGCCCCTGACAATCCCACCTGTGCCTCAACAGTACTAGCATCATCTTCGGTGTCTGTATGGAATCAGATTGCATGCAGGAGGGACCCTGACCCACCTCGCCACCTGTGGGGGAAAACAATAAATGCATGTTAAAATCTGTACAGCATTGCATAACAGTACACACACGCACACGCACGCACATGCACGCACACACACGCACACACACAATCACACATACACCTCCGTAATACCTACCTGTCCATGGCTTTACAGACAGTCCCACATATATGTCCATGTGGTACCCCATTCTGCATCACACTTGTTAACATACACACATTGATACCACCCATTAACATATCAGTCCTCTAAATGCCTACACAAGCAGTCACAACACAAGACCTTTTACTACATTTCCTGCCTGACCTGTGTGTAGTGGTTTTAGATGGCCTCACTGCTGACATTTGGTATTCAGCCTGTGTATGTCTGGACATCATCAGCATGGCCCCTATATGTGTGGGCTACAATGTTCTATCCATAATAACAAGCACAGGTGTGTCTTGTGTATGCAATGCTCAGTACATGCCAGATATGCTGCTCATTCATCCTATCATGTGACAACTGTAATATATGGATACACTCCCTGGAGTTGACTAGTACTTCCCCAATGCATCTGTAGTGCTGCATATGTGAGTTGTAGGTGACCTCTCTGTTGAATGCGATATTAGGGGTGTACCTGGTATCTACCTTCCCTCTCGATGACTGTTCCGTGCTACAGACCGTATTATACTATCAGCTGTCCTGTGATTACACACATGACAGGTATTCCTGGTGTGCAATGTGGCAGTCCATGTACATGTACTGCATGATCCCAGAGGGAGGTACTGCTGTATGAACACCCCACAATCACACATGTGAATACATGGCCAGCCATGCAAACACACACACATGCACACAAGCATCCTACATGCATCAACCTCCCTCCACTTCACCAGAGTGACCCTGCAGACAAACTAACTACCCACCAGGATGCACGCACACATATACAGATGAGGTTGCACAATGATAGTTCACACAGCCCTCCTATTACCCCTCTGTCAACATGTACAACATATGGTACTCAACAGCATGCAGTGCAGCTATAGTCAATCCATGCTAGCAACAGTATACATGTGTGTGATGCATGTGCTGTATCACTAGGTGATGTCCCTTCCCCTGGATACCACTGCGCCCATGTACATGGTATTTCTGTATACCTGTTCTGCACCCTGCCATGTACTGTGCACCACACCTCACAGGTGTACAGCCCATTGCTGAATGTGTACTACTGTGTCAGTTGTAATGCTCACAACCCCTATGCTTTCCAGCAACACATACCTGGCATGATATGTGGACAGATGTCATTTGTGAATGCCTGATGTCTGATGCACAGCTGTCAACATCAGCGGACCATGTATGACCAATCCAATACACTTACATTGACAACCATCAGAGCATACCATGGCTATGGGGGGTGTATACACCCTGATTGATATGACGCATCCATCCTTAATCTGCCATGGGACCACATCACCACATCTCTTAGCAGTACATGCACCCAATATGTGACATATGTTCTGTACTTTCACATGCAGCGTCTACAGAATGTGTTAGGTGTGTGGATGCTGACCATGATGCATACACACAGTGTGGACATATGTGTGCACACCCTTATCA
This sequence comes from Protopterus annectens, assembly GCF_019279795.1. Taxonomy (NCBI): domain Eukaryota; kingdom Metazoa; phylum Chordata; order Ceratodontiformes; family Protopteridae; genus Protopterus; species Protopterus annectens. The sequence continues at coordinate 1,734,438,668 of NC_056735.1, read as the reverse complement.
TGACAGTTCATTGCACCTCTTGTGGTGTGTACTACAGCAGTCACTACTCCTGGCAGAAGTATACCAGCGTGGGCCATCTGCATTTGCCAGTGTATGTTCAGTCTGCCGTACACATGTCCCCCTATTCTGCATGATTGCAAGGTCTACTCATGTGCACATCCCTTCCTGTTCACACACTGCCATAACTATTGCTGTGTGGGTAGGGTTACGGCTGCCACAGGTCCTGAACCTGACTATGTGCAGATGCACCCATTCATAGCATCCTTAGGATCCTTGCTGCAGTGCACTAGTGTGTCATGCTGACACCCCTCCCACCTCCTTCAGCCTTTTTGCAGATGCATGACAGGTATGGCCTACACATGTGTGTCACTTTGCAGTATCCCATACACTGAACACCACATGTTACAGCCTAGTCCCAGCTGATAATGTGGACCACAGTAATGCCTTATGCCATAGTGTATCTCTGTAGCAGTTGTCATTGTCCTACAGGTATATGCACTGGTGTTGCACTGTATATGGGTCTTATTCCAAACATGTCCCTATTGTAGGCCATGTCTTCCACCATTATGTTACTCCCTGTGGACACATTCCACAATGACAGGTTGTTAGTTATCATGCAGGTGTCTGACATACCCTTCCAATAGCCCATCATGGTCTCCCCTGTGATGCCATGCATTTCATAGCAACAATATGTGCAGATGTACAGCTTGCATTCTGGGTAGGTGTGTTAGATGTGTGCATGGCATAGACCATAGCCATTACATGCCTGGTGTATTGGCAAGCATCTACATAAACCATACTCACCAACTACAGGCTGCTGCCATGTTGGTATCCCGGAAGGACCTACATAAGAGGGTGAGAGATGCAAAGTTAGTGGCCACAACTGTGGCAACGCTACAGTGTAGGTGCAATATTACAATACATCAACAGTACATTTCCCCAAAACTACCACATATGGACATCTGTTTATCATTACTATGCAGCAACAAAATATATCTATGACATGTCAGATATGCATGATCTACCTGTACTGAAGCGGTTGTATATGCAGCAGTGGTCTATGGATGTGTCCTGTGGCCTTACCTGCATGCTCCTCGGCCAGTGTGTGGGTGGCACCCACCTCCACAAAGGTGCCTGGCGGTTGGTGTGTGTCTGGATGGGAAAGTGCCACGAGGCTGGCCAAGAGCTCCTCCACATGTGTCAGGGGGGATGGATGGCATGCCCCCCCAATGTGGCGAGGTGATCCCCTGGACCACAGCTGCACACCGACGGGCATTGTGAAGCAGGTCAGAACAATGATGCCGGACCTGCTCGTAACTGTGATTGTGCAGTCCGTCATCATTGACCCTGTGGACTAGGTCATTCCACAGGGCGGTCCACTCCTGCTGATCATGGGCAGCCCAGCCAAACAAGGTTGCATAGTGATGGATTAGTGCATCCAGCAGGATGTCATTTTCCGCTGCCGAGTAGGCTGGCAGCTTTTCATGAGACATCATGCCTGAAAGACATAAAGATGGACACAGATGTGAGCAGGTCATGCAGCAAGGTTACCACAGTTCTTAATACACATCACTACTGTCACCCCCCCACATCAGTGACAACAAACTGTACACACATCTCAATAGGTATGGCTACAGCATACCTACCAGTGGGGCAGATATTGTACTGTACCACACTTTCTGCAGTGTGTTTGTAGCCATGTTCCCTGTGTGGACACTATCATTGCTGGCCTGTTACAGACTATTCACCTGCATGCCATTGTCAGGGCCACAGTGGTTCCATATATGCCTGTGGTATGCCTGCTATGTGTGTGCTGCACATCTGACATACTGTGTTATTGCAGTTATCTATGCATACTGTTGGACATGTTCTGGGATTGTGTAAGCTATTACTACCAACATATGTTTTATAACAGTGACATAATAGCATGTATATGTACTATTGACCAGCAGAACCACCTCTCCGAACTCATCTGTCCATGTTACCCAGCCACATCACATGTGTCTCCCATGTACTGGTCCAACAATACCATCAGCTGGTACCAACCCAGGGGATGTTGCCCCCCTGGGGACACACACAGACATGTTTCTGTCCCCTGTGGTCAGGTCCAGGGTCTGTTCCATAATGGGCTCCACAGACACATGTGGAATGTGCTACATCACTCTGAGGCACCCAGTACCCATTTACAGGGCCAACACACTCCTCCTGCTCAGCTTCCAGGCCAGGCACCTTCGGAACATGTACTGCTATTGTGAGTAGCAGTGGGTGGGAGGCTTGTTCCCATTGTGTCCATACTGGGGCCCATGGGGTGTCCACATCACAAACCACACACACCATCTAGGGTGTTTACCCACCACATGTGTCACATAACACCATTGTAGGCTGTCGTCTATACCTACCAACCCTGACCACCTCCATAACTATACCTGCCATACTTCCCCATATTCCCTTTTCATAATTCACAGACAAGGGCAATGTGGTCCCAACAAGGGGTTCACATGTGACATACCCGTCCATATTGCACACACTGACAGCTGTAGATATCTGTGTGTATTGCTATGTGTGCTGTTTCCTCGCACATATAATGCAGCACTGTGGTAATAATATAGGGGACATGTATTTACGTACATATATGTTTGTGTGTGTGTTTGTATATCTGTAGGGGTCCCTATCAAATGATAGAAAGCTCATTTGATAGAAAACCATTTCACTGACATCATAAGATAGAAAGCTCAAAACACTGAAAACTCATTTGACTGAAACTCAAAACACTGAAAATGCTATATGCACTTTTCCCCACGGTAGTGCAATCCTGGAGTTAGTAGATATAGTTAGGAAGGGTGTGGGGGGCACAGCCCCCCACAATGGGGGGGGTGTGGGGGCATAGCCCCCCCACATAGTTTATGTATATATTGTTTTCTCCAAACAGTTATTCATTGTAGTTATAAGTATCCATGTGTAGGGTTTAAAATGTATGAAGTATGTGGGGGGCTATGCCCCCCCACCCCCCAACTATATACACTAACTCCAGGATTGCACTACTGTGGGGAAAAGGGCATATAGCATTTTCAGTGTTTTGAGTTTCAGTCAAATGAGTTTTCAGTGTTTTGAGCTTTCTATGTTTTGGTTTCAGCCAAATGATTTTCCATCAAATGAGTTTTCTATCATTTGATAGGGACTCATATGTAGACATGTGCATATAGGTATATATCTATATATGTGTAGATATATATGATGTATATATGTGCTCATGTATATGTCTACACATGGGTATCTGTATATTTGTGGACATACATGTATATATATATATAAATGACTCAAAAGACAATCATAAGGCCTTCTTTAGCTATGTTAGAAACCTGGGAGGAAACTCCCAGATATGCTCAGAACTAGTTCAAAATGATGTGAAGATTACTGATCCTACAGACATTGCCAACATACTGGCTGACAGGTTCAGTGCAAACTTCTCCCTCCCCCCCAAAAGGAGAGATATCTATACCAAGCGATTGCAGCCCCCCAAACATCTCCAATGCCCAAGTGAGAACTGCTCTCTCCAAAGCAAAAAACACAGCATCCATGGGACCTGATGGTGTCCCCGGCTGTGTGCTCCACAAACTCAACGAGGAATTAAACCCACAGCTAGGACAGCTGTTTAATCATAGTCTTACCTCTGGATACGCACCCAGGAGTGGCGCACTGCAACTGTGGTTCCACTTCACAAAGGCGGTGCCTCCACCGACCCTGGAAATTACCGCCCATTAGCTTGACAAGCCTTATCTGCAAAGCCATGGAGAGGATCATAATGGACCTCATAAATAAAGACATAGGGAATTTGCAGACTTTGGATCCATCCCAGTTTGGCTTTGTCAAAGGCAGATCATGCCTTCTAAACTTGGTTGACTTTTTGAAACAGTCACCAAAGCCATTGATGAGGAAAGGCAGTCCATACAGCCTACCTCGATCTGGCAAAGGCCTTCGATACAATACCCCACTCGGGTATCATTGAAAAACTCATCAGCTTAAATGTTAACCCATACATCACAAGATGGGTTGCAAACTGGCTGAGTGACAGAACCCACAGGGTCAGAGTTGCTGGCGCCATGTCAGACTCAAAGCCTGTCACAAGTGGTGTACCACAGGGCTCAGTCCTGGGCCCACTCTTGTTTGGCATCTACTTTTCCAAGTACAAGCAAACACAGGAGGGTTATGGCTGACAAAGTTTGCAGATGACTGCAAACTGGGCCATAGTAGAAAACACATCTGACACAGATATCCTTCAGAAGGGTCTCACAGAAATGGATAACTGGTGCCAGAGCCATGGCCTAAAGTTAAATGCCAAAAATGCATAGTCATACCCTTCGGGAAAAACAAGGTTACCCCTAGCTACCAAATAGGTGGCAATCCACTGAGCACAGAAGAAGTTATCAGGGACCTGGGGACCCAGGTTGATAGTAGTCTGTCATTCGACACCCATGTAGCTAAAGTAGTTAGGAAGACCTTCTACATTGCCCACCTTATCATGAAGGGATTCTCATCTAGATCAAGGGAGGTCATAGTCTCCCTATACTCATCACTCATCAGACCAATGATTGAGTACAATGCCCCATTCGGAATGTATCTGACCCGACACTTGCAGCAGCTGGAGAGGCCACAAAAGTTCCTCACCAAAAGGATAAAGGGTCTCAAACATCTGTCCTATGCTGCCCGACTGAAAGAACTCCAGCTCTATTCAGTCGCCACGCTTGCTCAGAGGTGACCTTTGCCTAACATACAAGGCCATGTCAAACCCAGATTTGATGAATACGCTTCACCTCAAAAATCTAGATCCATCAGAGCCACAAGGGCGGAGACTTAAACCTCAACAGGGCTATTAATAGGACGTGCTGGAGGGATAGATTCATCACCCAAAGACTCCCTATGCTGTGGAATAAAATCCCGGTATATGTGAGGCAGAGCACCTCGCTGGCCTTGTTCAAGAGAAATCTTGACCAATGGATGGGAGATCGCAGATATACCCCAGGGATTACCTCAGTGTCACTGCTCGACAGAGGCACAGCAAAATAATGGGTATAGTTCCCCATACTAAAGGGGTGGCGTAAGCCACAAAACTATGGGCTAGGCTTGTAAATGCCCTCGGGCAGATAGCCTAGTATGAACCTATGAACCTATGAACCTATATATATATATATATATATATATATATATATTTATTATATATTATATATATGTACATATGTACACATATGCATACCTATATGTGGGGTACATTCAGACATCAGGTCCACAATCTCACAACACCTTCCTGCACAGCTGCACTGTTTTGTCTTACTACAACACAGACAGGTGCCACGTATGGACACAGCTGACATTAGGGGGGTATATGTATAGCTAGATTGCAGGTAACCCTATTACACACCTATGGCATTCCTGCATGTTACAATACAGATTAACCTGAGTATCCTGCAAGGGGTGGGCTGTGGATCCCACATGTCCATCATAATGGCATTACTTCCACCACCAGCTATTGGCCACATAATATACATAGTTCCCATTACACAACACACAGTATGATGGCTTATATCTTATCAGTAAGTGCTGCTCTGCACGGTTGAGGGGTATGGCCCACTACCCACAGAGACGGACTCTATTGTCCTTAGCAGTTGTTCAGTTGAACATCATTACAGCAAAAACACCTGAAAGCACATTTAAAACATTCCACGTCATCTATCTCATTATTATGGACCACGTACTACAGTCAATTACACACATATATACTTCACATACCTGTTCTGGGACTGCAGCATCTTCTAGAGTGTTCTATTTTCCTTATATGCACTTTCTCTCTGTCTCTCTCAGTCTCTCTCTCCAGTAAATGGAATGAGCTGCTTTGCATAGATTTCAGAAAATTCTGCACCAGGACACCTCACTTGCAGTTGTGGAGGACATAAGAGAAATATTTAGCCATACGTATCCATGATACACATGAGCTGGCAATTATTGCACACATAGTGGAGTGATACTTACACACAGCTGGGACAGCCCCTGCCATTCTATCCTCTTGGATCCACTGCTCCAAGAGGTCCCCCTTATGCTGTTTCAGCTCGGCATAGTGATGCCTGACATGCTCACCAGTTCGGGGTATGCCAGTGGCACTGGTGAGGTCACGGGCAAGATGGTCCCAGGCTTCAGCCTTATATGGGGAACCCTGGTACTGGCCCTGAAGCAGTCTCTGCTCATGGTCTTTGACAAGGAGTCCTGCCATAGCTCTGGACTCCTGGCTGCACCAGTGCTGGCCTGGAAGCGCACACCTTCTCCCCTTTCAGCCATGGTGCCTGCAATAGGAAGCTGCAACCAGTTAAGAGATGTATTCCCACCTGTTGAGTTTAAGTAGGGCCAATTACCTGCACTTTGCCATGATTGGCTAGTTTTGAAAAAGCTAAGGTATGGGCAAACCTGCTTACCAAAGGTTGGTATTGTTTAAAGGGGTATACCACTGGGCACATTGAGTTAGCTGGCCTACACATTGCTAACACCTCCTAAGCTGGCCTGTGCAATGCTTAGCATTGCTTACAATAGATTTTGCATTATGTTTTCTTTTTGGCATTGATTTATTATTCATTACATCTTATATATATATATATATATATATATATATATATATATATATATATATATATGTCTGGTATCCATGATTCATGTGTACATACACTGTATGGGGTCCTTGTGTTTTATTGAGGACTTCAGCACTCTATTACAATTACACCTCACATCTGGGCTTACTGCTGTACTACAGTTCACATATCTATGTTATGTAGTGGGTTATGGAACATATGACTATATATTGATTCCTTTCACAGGTTCAGTTTGACTTTACTATAGTGAGGTTATGTACGGTGATACCTCATTCTTCTGTACTGCTGTGATGGCCTGGTGGTTAACTACTGCGACTGTAGTGTATAGGGTCCTGGGTTCAAGTCTTGCAAGGCTGTTTATTTTGTTGCTGGGCAGAACAAGGCCCATTGGATACAGGGTGATTAAGGCACATTTGAGCAGTTGTAAGCGGGTTTGTGTGGGTTTGTGCGAGGGTAAGCACTGCTAACCTCTGGTTAATGATGCTTTCAGAGAGTTAGCTTCAATAATGCTTTACCCCAGCGCAAACGGGCTTCAACTTGCTTACTGGTGCTTAAATATGTTTACTACTGCTTATTGGTGCTTACACTTGCTTGTAGTGCTTACTCCCACTTACAACTGCACTGATTTAGATAGTGCTATCTAATGGTTTTTGGGAAGGAAGGGGATTGGGAAGCTGTATGGGGTTATCATTCATTACACATTTTACCTTCCAGTTGTATCCATGATTCCTGTGCACATATACTGTATGGGGCACATGTGATTATCTGTGGACTTTGCAACATGATGACACTGACACCTCACATCTGCATTTAATGCAGTACTCCAGTTCACAAATATATGTTATTTAGTAGGTTATGCAACTAAAATATTGGTCATAACATGATTTGACATGGAAAATGAAATGTGCTGTCATGGGACTCAAATCTGGAATGCCTACTTGTAAAGCGAGGGCTCTGCCCACTACACTGTTGCTATAGTGCTTTGTTTACATATATCTTCCTTGTTATTCTCTGCAGCCATTTAAGCTGCATTAACTGTAGCTAAGAGATGGGCAAACCTGCGCACATACAATTAGCTTTAATCGGATTAATAATAAAAAAAAATGGTGTGTTTATTTGGTTTCTATTTACTATTGCTGTTGCACACATGGGGGGATGTTGCTGGAGGTATGAGGACACCTATCAATGGTCTCGCTCATTCCTTTGGCCCTTCTGCTTCATTGCAGGGGCATGTATATTTTGAAAGCTCTGCTCTCAGACACACCCACGCACCCTTACATGGTCAGTGTAAGATTAGGAGCTCAGGCAGCGTGCCTTCATTAATATGCATGGCACACTGCCATCCTGCCCCTAAACGGCCGCTTCCGTGCAGGACTAAGCTAGTCCTGCATGGAAGATTATTAAATCCGGGGGATAGATATGATTAAATCTGGATATTATAAGAATAGATGTAAACAATATGTTAAAAGAGTAGATAAAAAGTTATTTTATGTTATAATGGTTATATGGGATGAGAGAATAATTGAAAATATGTTTAAAGGTAATTGGATTTTAGCAACAATATTAAGTAAAACAAGTTGGTGGTTATGGAAAAAGGAGGGGGACTAAGAAGGATGAAAATTTGGCATGATTGTAAAGGAAATTATGAATATGTGTAAACAGATTTGTATATGTATATATTTGTACATATGTAAATATTTGCAAACATGTAAATACTTTGTAAATAAGACTTATTTTTGATTACAAATAAAGGGTCTTACTCTTTTTGATATGTGATGTGGGATCTTATACATCTACTTGAGCTACCAGCAACTCAAGCAGATGGGATCTTGGTTTAACATCTCATCCAAAGAATGAATAACCAAATGAAAAATGATATATTTGAACAAGCAATACTAAAAGCAAGCAATATGACTGCAGTTAGATATACACATTATTTATTTATTTATATTTATTTATTATGTTTGTTTACTGGTGTGGTCTGTCTGGGTAGACCAGCTGCCCATTTTCTGTGGTGGCCTGGGGAGAAAAGCTCTACAATAAAATAAATAAACAGTAAAACATAATACAATTTAAGCAATCAATATACATATATTTTAGGTCATTGTAAGTTAGTCACAGATTGATGATGATGTTTTATACCTGATATGGAATTAGTACTCAGTAGAATAAAATGCTATACAGTGTGACATTTGAGGACATGAAAATGAAAACAGATTATTTATGATTGACATATATTACAATCTGACACAAAGTTCTATGTTTGTGGAAAAAAAAAGAATTGTAAATTGTGAGGTGGACCATACATGTATAAGGTACTTTAAAGTACAAAGAGCAGTAGAAAAGATTGTGGTTATACCAGAAGGACTATGAAAACTATTTAATAAGTACAGAGACTGTAAAGAGAATAGAGAGGCCCAGGAAAAAAAAGGTAGAAAAAGAGGCAGCAGCATTTAGGCTATCCCAGAACAGGTGCAAGATAATTTGAGGGGACCTACACATGGGATAAAGAATTTAGGATCTGACTCTGTCCATTAGTTGTGCAGGGGAAGTTCCTGGGATAAATATTGTTTCCCATCCATAGTTCCAAGCTGAATTTCAGTAGGGACAGGGATGAACTTTGTTTTATGTGAATTGAGAGTCTGTTCCAGAGCAGTGGTTTCGTTTGCGAGATACACCTGTCCCTCCTTACCATTCTGTTGATTTTGCAGAAGAGGTTTAAATGCCTAGATCAAGTATTTCTAATACGATTTGATTCACTGATATGCAATAAATCCATCAGTACTGGGTTAGAGGATTCCTTGTAAGCCAGATACAGGTCAACTCTTAGCAGTTTGTAGGATACCAAGTATAGCGACTGGGCTTTGAGTCAGTCCTTTGTGATATGCTGTTTAGGCCTTGTATCCTTTTAGTAAGGGATCTCTGTGGGCATTCCAGGTGTTTCATGTGTCTGGAAAGATACATGCCAGAGTGACCTAATCAGGGCTGAGCAAAGTGGGACAGTGACATCTCTAGATCTAGACACAATCCCTTTGTTTATAAGCTGTGCAATATAGAAGGACTTTCTTACAATAAAGGACACATGTTGATCAAATGTTAGGTCACTTTCCACATAAGTTCTCAAATCCTGAAATACTGGGTCTACTCTTAGGGCATATTGTCAGATGACTTTCTAAATAATACAATAATGCATTGTTTAGCATTTAGTGTCAGTCCATGATTTTAGTACCAGTTATTTATTTGGGGCAAGCCTTCCTGCAGGATGGCAAAGTCACTTGGGAATTTAATGACTGCTCCTAATTTGCCCTCGTGACCAAACCACACCAACTGTGGGTAAATCCAGCATTACCCACACTCAGCTGTGGGTTATTGCTTAAATAGATCTCATCTCTACATTTGAATTTTAAAACTGTTAGGGATTTGAGAGAATTGTTGACCTAATTACATATCCCACTTCCCTTATTACTTGATTTGTAATTATGGAAGCCTTGGCAACCATCTATGCACTATGGGTATGCACATTCACAAAAGCAAGTTTCAGTAATAACAGCTACATATACATCTTCATTCAAAAAATAAAGTGTGAGATCCAGCAGCTTTTTATTTAAGCTCCTGTCATTGCACACTAAAAGTTAAGGGCTGCAGCACTTTCAATATCTTTTTAATTAAACCAATCAAGGTCTTCACCCTTCAATATGCTCATGTGCCTAAGTTGGTAGTCAAGGATTTAATTAATTGTTTCTGTCTATATATATTGTAAAGATTATGTCTATGTAAAGCATGCATGATTATTCTCCAATATCAGTTAGAAGACACCCTGGATCAGCACTAATCTAGTGCAAAACCCAATCTTAACAATATCTAAAAGGGTGCTTGAGAATTTTAAGGACCACACTATGCATTGTTAAGCTCATGCCTGGCACTAAAACTGATAGTGCCAGCCAGTAAGCAGCAGCAACAGAACATGAAATGGCTCCATTTTTCCATGCTGTCTGTAAGATTACAAGCAGTCTGTATTTAGGAACCAACTGCTTCCTTTAGACAGGGAATACACAAAGACATCACCTATTAACTGATAGACAGAGTTTCTCAACTGCTTTTCTAGTTTTCAAAGCCAGTACAACACTATATGTGTTTTTTTTTAATAATTTTATTTTTCTTTAACTAGTAGGACATGGAACAGATAAATCTCCACACACTACAAATAATTATGATCAGATCTCTGATTGTAACTTCATATTATGTGTTCTTGATACAGATGCCAAGAGATTCACCTCTCAAGTGAAGACTTTTTTGGTGGCCATGCCTCAAACACATAATAAATCAGGATACAATTGGTGACCCAGTCATAATCCTCTGTATTATTCTCTAAAAATAAGTAGAAAAATTGGTTTGTTATAGTGAGCTATTGACGAGGTAGTATTAAGGATGGAACAAATGAGGCATTTGCCTCGTGCTCCTTCTCACAGGGGCCTTACCATTGTGATGCTGATTACAAAATAATACAGCAGATACTTGTAAATGAATCAGCAGAGGTATTTATTAAGCAGTTATGATCTTGGGATTGTGACTGCTCAAATGGCACTTTTGAAAAAGGTGTTAAACCAAGATGCCATCTGCTTGACTTTGTAGTAGCTTAGGTGGATGAAAACGATCCTGTGACGTGTCAAAAAGATTAGGGGAAGTTCCCCTTTGCCTGGCCAAATTTCCCCTAGTAGTATAAATACTGTCTTGGGTCTCCCCTGAAAAGAGGCCACTAACACAGTGGGACTAACCCAGACACCAAAGAAGAAAAAGAAAGAAAGAAAGAAGGAGACTAGTGCAATGAGCTATTGTAGCACTTTGGTACAATACAGCAAAAGGTGTTTGGAAAAGGGTTGCAAAGAGCTATGATGTTATCTTTACAAAATAGATTTTTACTGAGCCTGATCACCCTTGAATGCAGATAAGCATAACCATGCAGCACTAATTATGTGGTTGCCTATTCAATCAGTAGGGCTTGAAATCAAACAATAAACAATGCTTTTATGTCAATGTAACTTAATCGCCATACTGAATATGAGGCATTCAGTTCTGTGATTATGTATGCATGTATGTATGTATGTATGAATGTATTTATTTATTATTTAATTATATCAGTTTGCTTACTTAATTAGAGCTCTGATCTCAATGGAAAATTTTCAGTCCCAGCCCTGAAATAGGCAAAGTATCAAAACAAAACTATACAGGATCTTAAAATGAAGAAAGATAGTTACAGTTGTATAAATTAATTAAAATCAATAAACAAATTACATTAAAATAAAAAATAGTAAATATAATTAATTGAGTGTAGGAAAACATTTTTAACTGAACATGAAATGCAAAAAGTAATTTTCATAATTAGTTGAAAATATTTTCTTACATTTAAATTTCCCTCTGACACTCAGCTCTTGGCAATTGTTATCCAGCCTGATAGCAGTCTGCATAAATTAATTCATTTACAAAGTACAGTTGTGTACACTTTCCATAAATGTAGATGTTTGAGTGTATTCACTGTTGCAGTCATCACACTTGGGTTATCTACCTGCAGGTAGCCCTCAGTCGGCCCGGATACCAGAGACTTAGTATTTCTGTGTCGGTTGCTGTCGCTCCAGGACTGACGTTGGGTTGTCAGGGGTATAAAAACAGGCAGCCAATGCCATTGCATCAGTTGTTCTTGCCCCAAATGTCAGGATCCCCACAAATAGGAGCTAAGTTATGGTGGGGAAAACACTACCAGTAAAAAGTAAATACCCATACCCCTGAAAGGGGTGAGAAATAGACATAGAGAGGAGAGAGAGAGAGAGAGAGAGAGAGAGACAAGGGGGCTGGAGGGAGAGAAACCAGGACTGCGACAGTGAATACACTCGAACATCTACATTTATGGTAAGTGTACACAACTGTACTATGTTACTCCTGTTTCACTGTTGCAGTCATCACACTTGGGTTGATTCCCAAAGCTGAAGAAAGGGTGGAGGCAGTCAAGAAGAGTTGGTGCTGGCTAGTTTTCCCTGCAGGACTGCTATTGCAAAACCTGCCCTGGATTTGGAAAAGATAGGCAGGTGGAAATGCTTGGTGAAGGTATGTACAGAACTCCAGGTAGCAGCTACCAGGATGTCCCTGGTAGGGCCTCCCGTGAGGAATGCTGTAGAGGTAGAAGTTGCCCTAGTGGAATGTGTTCTGACCCCCTGAGGGGGTGGTTTCCCATAGTGCTTGTAGCAGAAATGGATGCAATGTGCTATCTATTTGGAAATTGTTTGTTTTGAAATGGCCTTGCCCTCTGCCCCTGGTGCAAAGCTGACTAGTAACTGGTCAGATTTCCTGAAGGGCTTAGTCCTATCAAGGTAGAATCTGAGCTGTCTGTGCACGTCCAAGGAGTGCAAGATAATTTCCCCTTTGTTTTGAGAATTAGGAAAGAAGATTGGCAAATGGATAGATTGGTTGACAGCCACACTGGAGACCACTTTAGGCATAAAGGAAGGGTTAGTCCTGAGGAAACCCTGTCAACTTGGAAAATAATGAAGGGTTCCACAGCCATAAGGTCTTGTAGCTCAGACACTCTTCTAGCTGAAGTGATGGCCAGAAGCAAGGCTGTTTTCCAAGAGAGGAATTTTAACTCTGCTGATGCTGTAGGCTCAAATGGGGGTAGCATGAGCTTTTCCAGTACAAAGTTAAGGTCCCAAGCAGGGGTGGGTGCTCTCCTTGGTGGCTTTAAGTTGTTTGAGCCTCTCAGGAACTGTTTGATTAGAGGGTGAGAGAACAAAGGTGGCTCAGTGTTGTAATGAGCCAAAATGGCAGAGGCATAGATCTTAATGGAGGAGAAGAAAAGGCCTCTGTGGAGTAGGTCTGATAGGTAATCCAGGATTAGAGGTAAAGAAGGCAGTGCTGTGTCCTCTCCTTTAGACTGAGTCCAGGAACAATACCTTTTCCACTTATCAGCATAGGATTTTCTTGTACTGGGTCTTCTGGCTTCAAGAATGACATCCAGCACCTGCTTGCTTAGGCTGGTCAATGGGGAAGGATTTAAGGAATAAGCCAGGCTGCAAGATTCATGGTTTGCAGTTGTGGATGCAAGATCTGTCCCCCCTGCTGAGTGAGGAGGGTTGGTATCTGGGGTAGGTTCCAGGGTGGCACCGGTGACAGGCTGTGCAGTAGTGAGTACCCATGCTGGTGTGGCCAGTCCAGGGCAATCAGGATTGCCCTTGGTCTGTCCTGTCTTATCTTGAGTAATATTATTGAGAGAAGAGGCAGAGGGGGGAATGCATAGATTAAGAGGTTTCCCACTGGAAGGATAGGGCATCCACTTTCTAAGCCCTGCTTTGAGGTGTCCTGGTGCAGAATTTGCTGAGCTGGTCATTGCAGGGGGAGGCAAATAGGTCCTCCTCTGGGGTCCCCCATTTCTGGATTAGAATTCTGAAGGTGCTGGGGTCTAATTGCCACTCATGTGGGTCTAGGAGATTTCTGCTTAAGTCGTCTGCCAGAGAGTTTTGTTTGCCTGGCAGGAATTGAGCTTGTGGATAAATCTGCATATCCAAGCTAATCTGCAGAGTGGGTAAGAGTGGGTTCCCCCTGCTTGTTGATGTACCACATAACTGTGGTGTTGTCTGTTTTTATTAGCAGGGGTCCTGGTGAGAGTAGGGACCTGAAAGCTGTCAGAGCATGCTGAAGAACTAGCATCTCTTTTTGGTTGATGTGCAGATGAGTTTGACTTGGGCTCCAGTGGCCATGAATGCACTTGTTGTCCAGGTGTGCCCCCCAGGCATACTCTGATGCATCTATGGTTAGGGTCTGGGTGGCATGGGGTTGAGTAAACGGAAGTCCCTTGTTGTGGCTGCATGCTGCTGCCCACCAAAGAAGCTCTGTCCTTAGACAAGGTATGATATATATGATGGTTTCCAAGTCCTGAGAATGTTTGCACCAAAGACTTTTTAAGTACCATTGAAGTTTCCTCATATGCAGTCTGGCATATGGAATTAGTAGGATGCAAGAGGCCATGAACCCCAGGGCCTGCAGGATTTTCCTTGTAGATAGCTGGGTTCTGGTGGCCATTTGAGCAAAGTAGCCTGTCAGATAGGCTTGTTTTTCTGGAGTAAGGAATGCCATCTGGGATGCTGTGTCCGAGCTTGCTCCCAGGAATATAATCTTTTGACTGGGGACTAGTATTGATTTCTTTTCATTGATAGTGTACTCCAGGGAGGTTAGAAGGTTCTTTACAAATGCCAGATGCTGCAACAGCTGTTCCTGACTGTCTGCCTGAATCAGGCAATTGTCCAAGTATGGGTAAATTTGAATTTTCCTCTGTCTGCAGTAAGCAATGGCTGGAGCCAAGCATTTTGTGAATATTCTGGGAGCAGTGGATAAAGGGAAGTGCAGAGCACTGATAATGCATAGATCCTGCCCTGAAACGTAGGTATTTCCTGCATGAGTCCCTGATAGGGATGTGCAGATAAGCTTCTTTTAGGTCTAGGGTGGCTAACCAGGCATCTTTGGACAACAAAGGAAGAAGTTGCTGAAGGGTGAGCATTTTGAATTTTGGTACCACCAAGAAGGTGTTTAGAGTGGAAAGATTTAGGATTGGGAGCCAAGTGCCCTCTTTTCTGGGTACCAGGAAAAGTCTGGAATAGAACCCTTGACCTATCTGTTCTGCCAGAACAGGTTGAATTGCCATTATAGAGAGCAGGGATTGAACTTGGTTTTCTACCTCTGCCCACTGGTTTGAAGGAAGGTTTGGGAACCCTTTTGGAGTTGGCAGTGAGTAGAAGTAAAATTTGTACCCCTGGGATACAATGTTGAGGACTCATTGGTATTTGGTGATGGCGGTCCAGTTTTTTGCATGATGGGCAAGTTTTCCTCCTAGGGGCATGAGCTTTTGGGCAGAGGTGAGAAGTGGGATAGAGAAGTCATTGTGAATTCTTTCCATAAGGTGGTGGCTTAGCATTCTCTGTTTTTGAAGTGGAGGCACTCCTTTACTTAGATCTCTTTATACCCTGAGACTGAAGTCTGGGGGGGGGGGTCTGTTTCCCCTGGGTCTAGTTTGAGATGGCCTTGAGGGGGCTGGAAAGGACCAATGTTTTAATGGGCAATGCCTACTGAATCTAGGAGGCTGCACTTGCAAGAAATCTTTGACTGTCTGCATAGATTTAGCCTTTTCTTCCAACTTTTTTAGAACCTCTTCTGCTTTGGTGCCAAACAGATTGTCCTTGTTTAAAGGGGCGTCTAGTAATTTTGATTTGACATGGTCAGGCAAGGTCTGCTCCTTAAGCCAAGCATGCCTTCTCAGTACAGAACCAGTGACTGCTGCCCTGCAAGATGCTTCTAGGGCGTCAAAACCACATTGCAAAATATGCTTGCTGACTTGGCTTGCAGAATGCATAAGCTCTTGTAATTCTTTATTTTCTGCACAGTCTGTAAAGGTATCTAATTTTTGCTTAATAAGTTCCATAATATGTTGCTGGTATTTCAGCATGTGAAACTGACAATTCAATGCCCTAATGGTGAGAGTTGCAGAGGTGTATACTTTTTTACCCCATCTGTCTAAAGCTCAGGAATCCCTGTCCAAAGGGGTGGGATTCTTAGTTATAGTTGCTTTTATACCTTTGGGCCCCTGGGAAATGACCTCTGGGTCAGCAGTAGAATTTTTTGAAAAGAAATTTGTGAGAGTCAGGGACTCTGTAGTACCTGTCTGGTTTCCTTGGAGCAGGCGGTAAAGTATCAGGGGTTAGGCTGGATTCCATAAAAACATCATCCACAACATCCAGAACTGGAGGCATTGCTAAAGGTCTATGTTGTGGCAAATCTAGAAATTCTCTGAGTCTCTTTTTGGACTGAGGATAGTCTTGGCATTCCCAGTGGAAATGCTCTCTTAAAGTATGTAGGGTTTCACCAAAAGAGAAATCCTCTGGAGGGGAAGCAGAGGGAATGGATTCCTCGGCATCTGAATCCTTATAAGCAGATAAAGGCATGTCTTCATATTCAGAGATGTCAGAATCTTTGGACTCTTGGTCTGTTAAAGCTGCTGGGGACAAGTCTCTTTTTTTCTTAGCAGAAGAAGGCTGGCTTCCCCTAATCAGCATAATCAGGTCTTCTGCCATTTTAAGCATTTGATGTTGTGGCAAGGAAGCAGGTGCTTGAGTATGGGTCGTAGTTTTTTTAACTGTAGCTCGTACATTTGGCCTTAGAAACTCAGTAGTTTTAGACAGAACTGAAGACGTGAAAGAAGTCATCGGTTTGTGTCGAATATCGGTAATGCGAAGAACTTCCTCATAAGCCAGTGCCTGCACAGTGGCTCTGGACCCATCCAAGGTAGAAATATCCGCAGGTTCCACAGTCAAAGAAGAGACTCGCGGCATACCAGATTCCAAACGGGTCTTGGTAGTGGCCTACAAACCCATCAAAGTGGGCATCAGGGGCTGCAAAAGCACCTCACTGAGTACTGGCGAACTGGCAACTAGCTTAATGGAAGCTTCGTTGGCAGTTTTGGACCTGTGTGGTCTGTCTTTATCCTTACGTTTTTTCAGAGGATCGGTAGTTGGATGGCTTACCGAAGCCATTTCAGAATACGGAGATCAAGAGCGAAAGTATTTAGCGACAAAAAGGGCCCAATGATAAATAATTTGGGCATTGAACAAAGCACAAAACCGACAGTGAGGTACGTCGTGGTCTGGGCCTAAACAGGTGACACAGGAAGAATGGAAATCTTGGTGTGGTACTTGCTTTCCACAGGCTAGACAATTGTTAACTTTTTCTGACATTGGTTAGAGCAAGAAAAAAAGATCCCCAATGGGTTACTTAGTTTTAAAAGACTTCAAGATGATTCAATTCAGAAACAAAAACTCAGATAGTGGCCAACCGGCACTCATGCAAACTGCTTCTGCTTCGGGCTCCTCGACAAGAAAGACTGATGTAATGGCATTGGCTGTCTGTTTTTGTACCCCTGACGACCTGACATCAGTTCTGGAGCGACAGCAACTGACACAGAAATACTAAGTCTCTGGTATTAGGGCCAACTGAGGGCTACCTCCAGGCAGATAACCCAAGTTTGATGACTGCAACAGTGAAACACGAAGAACATCTTGCAGCTGTGGAAAATTACATCTCCAGCAGCCTGGTATCATTCTTGATTGCTGAGTATGTTATGAAAAATCAAGTTGAAGAACATACGCCAAAGAAATGTAAATATCTTTTGAACAGTAAGTAATTGGTATTAAAATGTTGAAAATACCAAAGTGTGTAGTAAAAAAGTGTCTTTACAATGATAGTAGTTAGCACATTCACAGCCTTTCCATCAATATTGTATTACATTGCAATATAGAAAAATCCAGAATAATATTTTTCTCACATTTTTCAAATACAGCTTTTAGTATCTTGGGAACTGTACAGCATAGGCACTTTTGTTCAATAGAGTTTAGGCTTTTACATAATGGCAAGGACTTCCTCTCTGTGTGCATGTTTAATGAAATATTTATAGAAATATGAGCAGTTTGTATTAGCATAATTAACTGCACAAGTAACACTCAATATCTCTCAAGTTGTGCAACTTACAGTGAAAGCATCAATGACAATACTCTATAATATAATTTAAGGCTTTACCTGATTCATTGCTATACTTTGTAAGTCAGCAGGATTTGGAGATATTAACATACATATAGAAATATAACATTTCTTCATAATTACTAGCACATAATTATGAATACATCTAGTACAGTGCATTATACATGGGCAATAGCAGTGTATTTTTCTGTCTCCTATCATGGCATTTCACATATAGCTCCTCTTGAAAATATGAGTTAAAATATTAAAATGTGAATACTAAGTGAAAACAATGGTTAATTTCTCAACTGTGGTGTAGCCTACACTCAAAGTCATTTTAGCACTTACAACTTGCCCTTTCATATGCTGTCTATTATTAATTAGTAAGTCATTAGTTAAGACATCCATCTTCAAAATATGTCATGACATGATGAACTATGGATATTAAAAGAAAGTATACAAAAAAGATGCTGTAGAGAGGTTGTATCTTCCAAGTAGCCTTCTCCTTCCTGTCACAGCACAAGCTGTGGTCTCTATAATCTAAACTATAGAAATCACACCATACAGTGTGCTCTGAAGTACACATGAACCCCTCCCACCCTGTGGAAGAGGCAAGTGGGTCCTGTCCCTTAACTCCTCCCCCTCCTTGCTCTCTTCTCTAGTACCAGGACTGTTAATCAAACCTAGGTCACCTGAGTCACAGTCAGGGCTCCATCCCACTCCCCACAGAGCCAGGCACTTTGTGTGTCTTAGAACAAGGATTTATTTCAGTTATGTTCAGAAGTGTTGCCTGCTTTATTCATTCTATTCATATGGTTGGTTGAGCACCTAAGTGTTTTCATTAACATCAATCACACTGTAACACGGAGTCCTGCAGAAAACCAAATAATGAATAGAAAAAATTTTAGCTGGAACATATTTGCTCTTGGTATCTAAAAGCCAATATCTCCAGAATAGTTTGACATTTATTTATGAAAGATTCAAGTGTATTACTGGCATCATTGTCTAAAAAACACCATTGGACTGGCTCCTACCCCTATAGACAAATAAGCAGTTCCATCTTGAATTTTAATGACTAACATATTTGTTAATGTCATTTTTTTATCTCTCGACTTATGCATAGAATGAAAAGAGCACTTTTATAGAAACAGAATAAAAAACAGAGAAACAAGTGGTCTTAAAACATCATTGATGAGATCAATCACAATAATTTTTCAAAATCATGAAACCCAGGTAGTTTTCTAAAGCAACAAGCCTTTATTCAAAAATGATAAGTGATCCTCAGTAACAAAAAAATCAGAAATATTTTAACAAATAGGTAGTGTTTTCCTTAACTAGGATTTAGTTTGATCTAATCAGTAGTAGTGTGTGGGGGTGGGTACCTGCTGTTCTAAAATGCACTTTTACAGCCCTGTTTATACTGTTTGTCGTGAATAGGCTGGCTTAAAATTAAACAATACATATATTTTCCACACCTAATTCTAAGCATATAAAAGCTGATATGTTTAACATTTTTTAAATATTTCTGATTTTTTGTTACTGAGGATCGCTTGTCTGTGATGAATAAAGGCTGGTTGCTTTGGAACACTACCTGGGTTTCATGATTTTTGGAAATTACTGTTACTGATCTCATCAACAAAGTTTTAAGACCACTAGTTTCTCTGACTTATTTTTCTCTCAACCCTCTTGATGGTGAAGGTGGAACTAGACAGATTCCTGTGTTTGTTCATTTTTTATATAGACATACATGCATACTGCTTTTAGGTCTGAAATCACACCAGCATGATAGAGTTGTGTTATTGGTACCTTTTGTTTACTTTACTATGAATAGAACTGAAAGCTACACATTTCTTTCAAGTGAATATTTTGTAAATGCTGTGAAGTCTATCATTTCAAACAGGCCATTCTGGCCTGAATATTGCTATAAATTTAAATGAGAAAATCTCTCTACTGCTTCAATATATCCTTATGAAAACTTTGGGACAAATCCATTTTATAATTCCACTTTCATTTTTTTTCACAGCTTAATAGTTTTTTTTTTTTTTTTTTTTTTTAGGAAATGCCTCTCAGAGCATGTGAAACATGAATATTTTGCTGTAACATATAAAACCGACAGAAAATATTACTTTTTTCCCTAGAAAAGAGTATTGTTTTTGTTTCACATTTCATAAGTACCCACATATAATATTCCCTGATTAGTTTAGCAGCAGGACATCAGTGTCAAGCAGGAATGGAAATCAAACCAGAAGTAGATAAAACAGGCAGCAACTAACTGAATGTGCCAAAAAAAAAAAAAAAGAATATAAGGAGAAGAATCAGATGAGAAGGCAAGAAATACAGAAAAGACATAAATATAGTTGCAAGGATCTGATGGAGAAATGGCCAAGAAGAGATAATTTTAAACCAAAATATGAAAGGTTAATATTGGTGGCCCAGGATAGTGAACTACATACACACTGGTTTACAAAGTCTACTGAACATGTGGGAGAAGCAGACAAATTCAGGTTCTGTAAAACAAAATTGGAAATAGTCACTCAACGTTTTGATGGGTATGAGGGCCTGTGTACTGAAAGGCATAATAATGTGGCAAGATTGTTGCATTTGTGATTGTGCAAACATTACAACACTGAAGTAACTGAGAAGCATTGGAAACATAAGCCATAAAGCATAATAGAGAATGATGAAGTTTATATCACACAGGATCACCCATTATCAACAGTTCAAAAAATAGATGCAAGAAAACCAGATATAGTAGTCCATGAGCAGAAGACAAAAGTAGCACTGATCATTGAAATTGCTACACCCAGTGATCACAGTGTACAGAAAGACACAAAGTCATAAAATACCAGGATATGCTGGCAGAAATTAGGGCAATATGAAAGAAGGATACCCAGACTTTTCCAATAGCAGTAGGAGCAAGTAGTCTCATAAAAAAGAATTTACAGTTATATTTAGATATGCTACCAATACATGTAACTCCTTATGAATTGCAGAAGGAGTCTTTGCCTTAGGAATTGGTTCCTGAGATTGAGTGACCCCCCCCCTGTTGTTTAATCTCTTGCCTTAATATAGCAATGTCCCAATCAAGTTATCTCCACCTATTCATTTGCTTCTTGCAGCCTCTTTCCATTATTTGGAAGTCTCCAGCCACTTCTACCCCTCTTTAGAAGGAAGAAACATAGCTCTGGACAATTTCTGGAATCAAAACAACAAAAGGAATGTAATCTAGTAGAATCAGAGAATATTTTTTTACTTAATGCTGTTACTCTGAGTTACAGCAGCCAAGGCAAAGCCCAGGGTAACCACCACTGAAGATTCCTTGGTTGATTCATTCCGGGACAGAATGGTTACCATTCCTATAAATAACACCTCAGTAAGGACCCGGAGTGCAGCAAAATGGCAGATGGAAGCTTATCGCAGAGAAGCTCCTATACACACAGAGAAAATAATATTCCCCAAAATACTTGTATGGGAACATGCATCTATCCAGCCTACTAACAATATTCAAAAATAATCTGAGATCAGTAATGTCAAATCTTTAGACTGATTATTTAAATTTTCTATAACTGAGTTCAGTGCTGAAATAAATCAAATCAAATCCAAAATCTAGTCAGACCACCCATATTCATAGGAGCCAGGAGCAGATGGGGCTAGAAACCATGCCCATATTCCCCTCACAGAACCATTTATTTGTTTGTCTTTGTTTACCAGGAAAGTCTGACTGGGTAATACCGATTTTCAACGGAGACCCAGGGAGAAAAACTCCATTAGTTTACATTGTATTATACTAAGTTCCAGTGAAACACAGAGTAGTTACACTTCTGTTTTCAGTCATACACAAACAGTAGTTACATTTATACATTCTAAGATTTTACAGAGGTGGAAGTTACTAAAGAGAAAGCCCACATGTAACTCAGTG
Organism: Protopterus annectens; assembly: GCF_019279795.1. Classification (NCBI taxonomy): domain Eukaryota; kingdom Metazoa; phylum Chordata; order Ceratodontiformes; family Protopteridae; genus Protopterus; species Protopterus annectens. Next base: position 1,734,416,570 of record NC_056735.1, on the reverse strand, counting down.
GATTGTACAGGCAGCAGTTATGCATAAAAACTGTTTTATCATTTGAGTGAGAGATTGAGAGTATTTTGTTTAAGGAGTGAATTTGGAGAGTATCATATGGTGAACAAAGTTTTAACCTGGTGATGAGCATGTAGAGGACCAGGATTAGTTAAGATGTTGTTTAAACAGTGGTTTAAAACTATTGAGTTTGTCGGAGAGTTTTATTTGTGTGGAGATACTATTCCAGAGTTTACCAACCTATTGACAGTACAACAAGTCTCCTACAACATTATTTGACTTATTTTTCTTGACTTATTTGACTTGATGGACAGTAGGTCAGTAATACGTTTTGTAGTGCAGGGCATTTTCTGGATGATGAATTGAGTTTGTTGCTGTAATTAGTTGTGAATACATTAGGTAGTTGTGCAGTTCAAGCCAGTTTAGTTGCTTTAAGTTATGACAAAGGTGGGTCCTATGAGGGAGATTGGTGGCAAATTTAGCAATCTTATTATAACAGGAGGCAAGTTTCTTTCTTTGAGTATTGTTTGTTAGGATAGGAGTGGCATATAAGAAAGTTAGCAAAAAGAAGGTAGTGGCTAGAGTTTTTCTTGCAGTATCTGAAAGGAATCCATTGATCCTATTAAGGGAGCCTAGTTTCTGGTGTGTAGATTTACTGGTGTGCAGTATATGCTGGTCATATTTGAGACTGTCATCTATTATAATACCAAGAAGTTTACTGTGAGTTATAGTTTCAATGACAGTATTATTTGCTGACTTTATGGTAAAAGAGTGCTTTTGATTTTGGAAACTTTTTGAGGTAAAAAGGCATTAACTTAGTTTTCTTGGGGTTGTGTAGCAGGTTTGATTCTTTGAGCCAGGTTTCTACAGAGGAAAAAGATTTTGGGGTAATGTCTTGGAGCTTATTTATTGTTGAGGCTGCGCATATTAATGTTGAGTCATCTGCATGCTGAACTAAACTAGTATGGTGAGCAGAGGTGTGAAGGTCATTATTAAATATATTAAATAAGAGAGGACCCAGGAGAGAGCACTGAGGGACACCTGCATAAACTGGTTGAAAAGTAGGTTTGTTGCCATTTAATGTCTTGTTGCCTTCCAGATAGGTAACTAAGAAACCACAAGAAGGAGTTTTGTGAAAGTCTGATTGAGGAGAGTCAAATGAGCAGTTGCTGGTCTGAGACAGTATCAAATGCCTTTGACAAGTCTAAGAACATGGTGGATGCAAGCAGACCATTGTTTCTATATTAGTTTATTCTACTGGTAAAATGTTGTAGAGCAGTAGTGATGCTGTGCTGGGGTTTAAAGCCATGTTGGGTTTCTGAGAGCAGGTTATTTGAGGTTAGGTATTGAATCAGCTGCATATGGATGCATTTCTCTAACATTTTGGAGAGGGGAGTGAGAATCACTATTGGTCTGTAGTTATTAAACTCTGCAGATGTGCCATCTTTGTGCAGTGGTATGATGTAGGATTTTTTTCCACAGTGATGGGACGTATCTTTCCATTATAGACTTATTAATTAGTATGGACATAGGGAAGACTATGACTTCTGTGGCCATGTTTTTTGTACACTGATGGTAGTTGGTCTTCACCTACAGAAGTAGTTTTTAGTTTAAGTATGAATGACATAGGTACTGGACTAAAAATGAAGAGCTGTGGGTGGCTTTGATTGGACAGATGTAGAGAGAGAGAGGAGGGCAGATGTATTAGTGTCTAAGAGAGATAATATTGATTGTATAAATTAGGGGTTAAACTGGGCGGGGATAGAGGCTGTCATATTGTTTGGTTTTGGAGAGGGAGTGGTGATCTAAGACAGATAATACTGAATGTATAAAGTAGCAGTTAAACTGGGTGGGCTAGCAATACAGTCTGTCATATTATCTGTTTTTGGAGAGGGATCTTGCCAGGGTGATGTAGTTTATTTATTGATGACCAAAAAAGTTTTGGGTTGTTTTTATGTTTGTCTTATAGGTTGATATAGTATGTTTGCTTATCCTGTTTGACATGGAGTATTGCAAGGTTTCTAAGATGTCTAACTTGCTGGAAGGCATTTTGAGTTCTATTTTAATACCAATTCTTCCAGGATTTATCCTTTTTATCATGATTTTTTGTCTCTTTTGTCAACCATGGCGTAGGGTTGGACTCTACTCTTTTATTACGTATTAGTGCTAGATTATTTAAGATCTGTAAAAATGTGTTATTAAAGTGTTCTACAGCAGTATCCAGTGGCCTTCTTCTAAGTACATTCCAGTTATATTGTTTTAGTGTTTCATTGGAAATATCTTTGCTGAAATTAGTTGTATTTCATATGTGATTACAGATAATATGATTATCTAAGTTATGGTGAGTTCTTATGGCATATGTTGATATGTGGTCACTTATGCTGAGACGCAGCCTACTTTTGTATGTTTGTCTGGTTCATTTGTAAGAATCCAGGCTAATGTTGAGTGTCTCCCTGAAGTTTTGTTGATTCTAGGTGATATGGTTATTAACTGAAGTTGTACACGTTTATGGATTCAGTGGGGGTGGTGGAATTTATGCATTGGAGGTCTATAGTTAAGTCTCCATGTATTACAGTTTCATGGTTAATTTGTTGGGGTATCCAATGCAGGATGCTTTCTGCAGTATCAGTGTTATTCACTGGTGGTATATAAATTGCTGTTAAACATATAGTTTTCCTGTTGTTGATTTTAAGGAGTGTTATTAGAAGTTCAGCATTGTTAAATGTGGGTATTTCCTGTGGAAATAAGGTGATGGTTAGGGAACTTTTATAGATGATTGGTACACCACCTGCATACTTGTTTCGTCTGTCATTCCTGAGTATATTGCATCCTTGGAGGGGGGGGGGGTGATCTCATTTTTCTTTATTTCTTCTTTTTAACCAGGTCTTAGTATGAGTACATCAGGAGTGTATGTAGCAAGGTAGACATGTATGTCATCGGTTTTATTGTATCTACTTCTTAGCTTCATATTTAGTAAGGTGAATTTGGATTCTGTTTTTTTTTAGATGTATTATGTAAATCGTTTATTTTGGGATTGGAAGTGATGGTTTTATGAGCAGCTGGACCTGGATTGGGTTGAATATCTCTGATCATTTTTTGAATTGATATTTTACTAAAGGAAGAGTATGACCAACTATATTTTGTACTTGGTTTGTTATTTGATTGTAAAATTGAATATTAGTTTTGAGATATGTATAGATAAAGAAATCAAATATGGTTTGTTTGTAGAGATAGGGTGATAAGAAAAAAGACAGGCTGGGTAGATGTTAATATTCTTTGTGAAGACTGATTGAAGTCCTAATAAAATTGAATTGGTTAGAGTAATTTATATTATCTGTTTAGTAAGCTGGAAACGAGACAATTACTGGTCTGTCTGAGCAGGACCAGATATGAGTGGCCTGGTCATTTCCATTTTCTAAGTTGTCCATTAGCCGTTCTTCAGCTATGACTGCCCTGGATGAAGTGAATATGTAAAACTGCCTCCTCGCCAAAATTCTTTAAGGCAGATAGGCAGTAGATATGAAGAATGAGTAGAATTATTCTTAGGAGACTTCAGTAAATGACCATTGAATGCATGGACAATGTGATCTAATATTTTGTATTTCATGTTTGATTTCTGTCTGCCTTTTCCTCTCTTTAATGACAAAGAACATTCCACAGGGGAGAAAAGGAAGGATAATGCATATACTGTGCATTAAAACTTTTAGTCTTTTTCAGTAGATCTTCAATGATCTCATGGGAGGGCTCAACAGCAAGCTCCTTACTTTTAAAGGAAGCATTTATGATGCTCTCCATAGCATGTGCATTGCCACTGTATGGGAACTGACAATTGTAGCTGCAGTCCTGTATAGCACATGCACTACATCAGAAATATTGACTGCAAAGGACACTACTAAAGATGCAAGTCTAAGGGCCTTCTCCTGAACTTCTAAGCTAAAAATGGCATGTACTGTCTCCATGACATGTTTAACCTGTTCAGCTAGAGAAATCTGGACATTACACATATAGAGTGCAGTTAAGAATGCACAGAATCATAGAATCAGAAGTATAATTCCTTTTGCTAAACCTGCCTATAGACTTGAAGCTGTTACCATCCTCCCCTTGACAAAGAGTAGACAAATGCTAGTATTGAAAGTCAGGAATCAGGAAGTCTATACTAACAAATGCATTGGCTAAACATATAAGTGTCTATCACGATCACAGTTTTTACTTCCGAGTTATAGATATAGCTAAACGTGTTAAGATAGGAGGGAATAATATGAACTATCTAGAGAATATTGAATTGGAATGGATATTGCAGCTAAGAGCCCATATACCCCCTGGACTTAACAGTACTGTTAGTTTGAAACCTGTTTTAGCATCCAGATGAACTGTATATCAAGAGTTCTTAGTGATAATCATATTTCATTAATATTATAGACTGTTTTTACATTCCTTATTATTCTTTTCATATATCTATTATGTTAATTATATACTTTCACTCACCACTATATGTTCACATTTTTATTTTTACTTTTATTATTTTTATTTTTATTTTTATTTTCATTTTTATTTTTATTTCACATTATTTAATCAGCACATTTTGGACATATTTTTTATTATTTTTAATATAATATACTATATAAATTACTAAACAAACCTATGAATGTTATACATATTATAATTATAAAATAGATATAGTTGATATACATATGCCCAAATATCACACATATATTTTTACAGATGCCTTACATATATATTTTTATACGTGTTTTATTTTATTACTTGATATTGAATATTTAAATATTTGAATAATATTATTTATTTGATTCTTCATGTATAATATATTATATTTCTTGTTTGTCATTTGAATTTGAGATATAAACAAACAAGTTAAAAAATACAAGTCTAAATGTTGCCATTAACATTTTGGGTTATCTAAAATGTATTGAATGTTTCTTTAAATGAAGAGTTTTAACGAATTAATTTGTTTGGTTTATAATTAATAAAAAGAGGGGGAAATTAGGCAATCAACTGCTGCTATATAAGTGCTTAGCATTTACTAATGGATTGTAACCTGATGAAGCATACTGGATAGTATGCGAAAGCGCTTGTTATTTCATTAATAAAGAATTTTTATTTGACTACATCGTGGTGATCTTCGTCTTGGTGTTCCTGGGACAGTATTGAAAGTCAGGACGAAACAAAAACATCAGGGAACAAGTTAAAAAAATACACTGATTAATGGTCTACAAGACACATTTTGCAGTGTGCTTCATAGCTAGATTACAGTAGACAGCATGATATCTAATCCTACCTGAGTGCAGTAGCTACCTAAGGCATCTTCTGAAATAAACAGATCTCATTATCATATTCTTATTCCTGTAGGCCCACTGGTACTTGCACTATAATTGTTGATGTCCATTTATTCATCTATCTAGGCATAATCCCATAGTCATAAAATCTTAATCATGCCACAACTGCTTTAAGGCTTTATATGTCATAATTTGAGGCATTTATTAGCAATACTCACTTGTATCTTCACATTAGATATAGGACTAGAAACAGTGAATAAAGGTTTGGCTATTACATTTTCATTACTGCAGATACCTAATATCATTCATTATCCAAGGTGATCTCAGTGACCAGATATGGGTAACTTGGCTGTACACACCTGAGTGCAGAGGCAACATTTATTTCTATTTAGGCAGTTCTGGTCAGTGCTTGTACCATTATATCTCTGCAAGTAACTGTTTAGACTGTTGCATTGTAATATACTACCGTAACTCTTAATCCCTCTGTAGATTAGAAGAGACTACAGAACACCTGCAGTAATCCTGATGAAGGCAAACAGTTATACCAAGAATGTCACATTGCCACAATTGCAGTCTGTACCTAGTAAGTCTTCTTTAATACAGACTATAGTCTACATGTCCACTCCTTGCACTGACATTTACCTGCAGACACAGGACTCCTTCTGCTTATTCTGTAAGGCATTCCTTTTTCTTATTGAACTCTAGTATAAAGCAGGCAGGCCAATCAGAGTCATAAAACTTCCATAGGCATCTGCCTTATAGTTAAAACATCTGGGAGAAAAAAAAGCAAGTTCTTACTAGGAGAAGACATGTCTTGGGATCTGCCCTTCAATTCACCTTTGCAACCCACCATTAAACCACCATCTTAGGTTGTTTATATATCCACACTAGCTTTGCCCTATTCAGCTGGCCAATCAGCCAATCATACCATATCTTCCTACTCCAGTCCCTATCACACAATCATGATCTCACTAAATCTCATTCTATTTGTTGTTCTAGGGACAATTTCCTGATTTACCAAGTATACAGTACTGGTGGTGCTGCGGTAGCGTTGTCTCCTCACAGTAAGACGTTGTCCTGTTCGATTCTCAGCTAAAGCGCCTTCTGCATGGAGACATGCGTGAATAGACGTACCTTTGTTGAAGGTTGTGCATCAGACCTGGCAAGTCAGTATGTAAAAATCTACTGCCAATCATTAGCGGACCGAAGTTCCTCTGTGGCGACCCCTAACCGGGAAAAGCCGAAAGATACAACAACAACCAAGTATACAGTACCCCTGGCAACATTTACTATTTACAGATGTTACAGCCTTCCTGTGAAAACTTTTGATATTGCAAACACAAATCAAGGTATGACATGCCTTCAGGATTACTTTTAATACAAATAATGTCCTATTGTCCTACTACTAGTTTTGCTCATTCATTAATCCATGGTCTGATAACCTGCTTAATCTATTTCAGGGTCACAAAAAAGCCTGAGCCCCATCCCAGCAGTCCATATGTGCAAAGCTGTGAACTAATCCTGACTAGGGTACTGAGCCTTTGTTGAACATGCACACACACATGCACACAAACACATATGTGCACACATGTGCATGCACACACATGCACACAGGCATGCACACATACACATGTACACACACAAACGTGCACATGTGGACGTGCGCGCACACACACACACACACACACACACACACACACACACACACACACACACATGCACACATACACACACACGCACACACACACGCACACACACGCACACACACACACACACACACACACACACACACACACACACACACACACACACACACACACACACACACACACACAAACATACCTCATACATCTCAACTGTCCAGATTTTTGCCTCATATTTTTAGGCTATTCATCATAATTTGTGTTTTTCTGACAAATAACTGAGGATAAAGATCACTAAAATAGTGAAACTCATTTGAGTATCAGACTTTATAACATTCAGAAAAAGCATGCAAAACAAAATATGTTATTCTATCAACTTTTAAAGTTTGTAAGAATAATATTTAAAACCTGTCCCTATCTTTTGGGCCTTTGTCCACCCATTATTTTAGGCTTTGTCCAGATTTCTTGAGCTAAGAGATTGAGAGGTATGACACACACACACACACACACACACACACACACACACACACACACACACACACACACACACACACACACAGACACACACACACACACACACACACACACACACACACACACACACACACACACACAACAAAGAGTAATCGGGAAAATCATTCACTTACCTACAGTGTGTCTTTGGCATGTGGGAAGAAGCCACAGGACCTTGTTCCCTGATGTTTTTGTTTCTTCCTGATTTTCAAGACTAGCATTTGTCTACTGTATGTGTACACAGGAATGATATACAGACTCCACACAGAAGGCTCCCAGACATGAACTGAGCTAAAAGGCCAAGAACTCTGTGCTATCACCATTATTTGAAGGCATTAGATGGAATAAAAACCCATACCGAAGAACATTAGAAATGATACAGGTGTAAACACATGGGGAAATGCTATATATGGTTGCTCATTACCGGAGGAGAACTTAAACTTAATCTCAGTCTATCTACAGTAACAGCAGTACAGGAATACCATATCTGGTGTTAAAATAATTCATTTAAATGTTAAAAGTCTCTGTTACAAAGCCTCATTCTTTCACAGTTAGCTATTACAGTGTGCTCCACATTTCAGCACTCTCTGAAACCTGGCTCAATTCACCTAGACCATGTAATCTTATCATCAGGAGTACATTATTCCTTAAGACAGAACTCACAAAGTGTCTGGCTGAGTAGCACTCATCTGTCATAATGACAATAATTGTTTAAGAACTCATGTTCATATCCCCAGCTACCATGAATCAGATTCACTGCTAGCAGCAGTAAAGATTAACAGCTTTGAATCTGTTATTATCACCTGTATTTAGGTAAGTCCTCTGCAGAAGATATTGATGGGCTATTCAGAAGAAGCATAATGTGATCACATGACAATAAATAGCAATAGCACAGCAAAAGCTCACTGTTATGAAAATGGAAATTGCCATGCAACTGACTGAACTGCAATTTGCATGGTTACATGACCAGGTGACATCAGCATGCAGGTCAAGTGCCTAATGTTATATGTGTTCACACACATGATGAAGTGTTGCATAGCCACAGCACAGGCACAGCTGGGAGCCCATACAAGAGCTATATTGTAAAGTGCCAAGTGTTGTTATTATATAATTGGGAAGGAAACTAGGAGATGGACAGTAAGAAAGGGAGAAAAGCAAGAAGGCTATCATACAGAAAGACAATGAGAAGGACAAACTAGAATGTGACACGGAGATAGTGTATTTTTATGGGACAAGTGCCAGTTTTATTTTTTAAAGAAGGATAGAGGGGGAAGTCTCCATATGGAAGACAGGGTATAGGGATTGCAGCAGGAGCAAGATACGTAAACATAAGATATAGTCAAAGACTGATGGGGGGGGGTACTAATGAAAAACTGGGGCTAACAATGGAGAGAAGCAGACTGACAGAGGATGTACCACTGGTAACGATGAGGCTGGACAGCAAACAGGAGATGGAGAGTGACACACAAGGAAAGGGAACACCATAATCAGAGATAGGGTGGGGTGACTATGGCTTGTCATACTGCTCCAGAGGGAAACTGTATGAAATTCAGATACCGATTAGTGCAAGTCTTGCAATAGCAAGACTGAATGACCAAAAATGTGGATGCATATCTACAAAGTCTGAAATTGCTGTTCCCCTTAATATTTCCTTTTCTCAGAGTTGGAATATATATGTTCATAGGGAGTGAATGGCTTGTTCCAAATATCAAGTGGTACAGGGAGGCTTGCCCCCTGCAAAAAAAAAAAAAAAAAAAACAGCTTTAAAAAAGTGATATTTGACATGTTCTGTTCAATTGCACTTTTGTTCTTTTTTTTCCCCATTATATGGGTGTTCTCTGTTATGAGTCTTGACATTTCAATAGGGTGCAGGGTAACCCACCCAGAAGTCAGTTACTCTCATGGCTGATATAACCTGTGGGCTCTGATCTCTGGTGGCCCAATCATTGCAGCTGGCTAGCTATGAATTTTACCAGCCACATAAGGCAACAGCCCATGGTGTCAATACAGACATTGATCTAACGGTCCTCGTCAGCCTGCATCAGAAATTAGACCTTGTGAGTGGCAACCTAGGGGGACAAATGAGTACCCCTCACTAATAAGCAACCTACATCATCCACTGGCAAAGTAACAGAGCCCACCAGTGAGCCCTCCAGATCACTTTCTGGAAGGTGACCTTCATCCTCCTGCAGAGAGATAGACCTGGGGACCCAGTGGCCAGCACAGTATGGTAGCTACTTCCTAATGTCTGTCTGCCCTACAGCAAGTCCTGCAAAAAAAAAAAAAGAGAGAGAGAGAACAAAAAGATGACAAAGCCACTTTAACAAGAATGAAAAGGAGAGCAGAAGAGGACAGCTATGCACTGGTCAATGTGATGTGCTGCACTTTATTACAACTTGACCCAGAGATGAAGCAGTGTGGGACAGTAGCACTGTAACTGGCGTATGAAGCAATCTACAAATCCAATAGACAGGTAAGCTATGGTGAAACATTAAAAGACACAAAGATACAACTGCTCAGTGTTGTTTGTAAACAGGTCGTGTAAAGTTATACAGTATCTTCAAATGCAGGTGTAACTGGAACAGTTTATGATCTCAGCACAATAAATGGAGGACAAACTGGTTTACAAATCCAGTGAACAATTAAGATATAGTGGACCATCCCTTGCACCCCTTGTAAAAGTGAAGAAAAACCTTAGTGCGGTGGTAAACAGGTAAAATACATTTGTGCAGAAATGGCAGGAGGAATGAAGGTCACCATTTGGAAGGTGACCTGCAGGGCTTACTGGTGGCTTCTAGATCAGTTTAGTAAAGTAGAACAGTATATGGGAAGAAGTCCTCAAAGCCAATGAAGAACTAAGCTATGGTTAAATATAAAATGCAGAAAGAAAATGCTCAGTTCAGGGGTAAACAGGTGGAACACAGTTGCACAGTAATACCTGCAATATAGTACAGGAGTGATCTGTGTCATTATTCATGTGAGGAATCCCCAATAGAGACTTGTGCTGTTATCATCAGACCATCTCCAACATGCAGTCAACCACTGCGAATGAGAGTTCTCTCAGTGCCACCACAAACAGTTGCCAGTAACTACTCTGTGTCCATCAACAGCTGCTGTGTTGAGAGTCTGCTCTCAGCGGTCGACATGTTCCCAGATATTTCCTGAGCTTTGTTGGTGCACCTGGTCTAGTCTCCTATTGTGCCACCCATATTAATGATATCCTGCAATAGTCCCTGATACACCATGCCCTACAAAACCTATTTACCCTTGTACACAATACAACGTTCATGTGTACACAGGGCCTGCAGTAGTACCTCAGTCTCCCGAATTGTGAATTTCTCCAGATGTTCGTGTTCTTTCAGTATCATGACTGGTTAGGTACACATGCAGATGCACATATGGATCAGTGTGGATATACAGGACCACTCTGTTAGCCAATACTCATCTCATCTTCAGTGGACACTACCTTATGCATTATGTATTGCTATCAGATGACTGATCTGGCACAACTCTATAATGGGCCAGCTGTAGGCATGTACCACACGTGTTGTATCTCACGACTCTGCAATAGCACAGTGTCTGCCTGCTTTACATAGGTTTACCCATTTGAACATATGTCACCCAGAAATGTCAGTGCTACAACAGAGACAACCTGCACCACAATTGTCTGATAGTCTAAAGGTGATTCCCTTGGTCAGTAATGGGACATACCAATTTTACATGACATTGTCTAGCACCATGGCATAGTTTATGCAGGCATACATTCCTGTATTTCTGTCATACAGGGTGATAAAGGCAGTAAAAGAGACAACCTGCCTCACTAATTATCTATGTGCCTAAAGAATACATATATTTTTGCATAAAGCAATTTGCATGATGCACAGTGGTGGTAGTCACACCTGTGTACCACCTTTAACATTGGTGCATTATCCATATGAATTCATAGGTTCCACTTTGAGAGATATGTAACTATATGTCAACACATGCTTGATATTAGACTCTACACAGACTGAAGATGATGGCACCATTTGCCTGGCACAGTCTGAGGACACAGTGGCACTGTCAGCAGCATTAACAGTTGAGGCCACCCTCCCTTCTCCCTCAGCAGAAAAGATGATGGAAGTCTAAGTAAGTCTATATCTAAAGATTGTTTTCAGGAGTGAATCACAAGGATATCTAAAATGAATGGGCTAATTTCACCAAGGTACTTGGAAAATTTTTCTTTTCTTTTTGATAGAAGGAGCTGTTGGTTGCTTTCAGTAAAGAAGGGATATATGCTATTTCTTTGAATCATGAAAGAGGAAGACATCTACACTGGCAAGGTTATGATTTACTATAACAATCCTCAAATGCACAGAGTTGAAATCAAAACCCTCTGACCATAATAATGAAATTCTAAAATTCTGAAAACCAGAATATCAGACTCATTCCTGGGTCCACACCCCTGCAGGACCCATGTTAGCACTTGTTCCTGGGTTTACAGTGGTAGGTGGATTCTGTATATGAGACTTTTAGACATTGTAATCTTCACCATTTTGGTGTTTTTATACTATGGTCTCAGGATATTGATTTTTCAACATTGTGTGGTTCAAGATTGCGATGGCAAACCAAAGATTATATGTCAGTTTTGGAGGAAAGAGGGCTAGAAATGCAAGTTTTCCAAATGTGTAAGGCATCACATAATCAGCTTTAAACTTTGGGGACCCATAAATCAGAATTAAGGAAGGGTGCAGCTGAGAAAAGAAAGGTGTTGGGGAATTCAGTGTCCCAACTGGAGGCTGCAGAGATGAGTTGCATCACAGGAAAGAAGATCAATGAACTGTGAAATGACTCCAGTGGTGGGATAACCAGCGAGAGAGAGAGAGAGAGAGAGAGAGAGGGAGAGAGAGCAGAAGACAAAGGAAAAAAAAGGATATTTTGGTTCTACAGTGGGCATACTATCCTAGTTGTAGCAATCATTTGCTGCAGTGCTGAAGAGCATCCTGATGCCTGTCTATTTAGTGGAATGATGGTTTTAGTTACACTTTTGTTTTTTTTATAAGGCAGTGCGAAAACATAGTGTAGTGAACAAAAACACTGACAGAAATTTTACAACTTTATTTCCAATGACAATTCAGTACATGAAACCAAAAGATCTACTCAGTAGCAACAAAAGATCAATTCCTATAGTTCATTCTGGTCTCCACTTCCAGGAAAACTGTTAAGCATTTGTGATAAAATTGAAGCCTTTCTGTGCTTAGGTTTATGTGGATATGTAGGACTGGTTTCTCCTTGATCTTTCTGATCTTTCAATCTTGCAGAAGCTCCCATTGCTGGCAACAATCAAAAGCCCTGACTCCTGGTAACCTTCTCCCTCTTCTTTGGCTGGGAGTTGCCTCTTCCACAATACCCTCCCTCACCACTGAGAGGCAAATTTCTCTGCCTTTCCTAACTACACCACTCTCTTTTAAGATGATTGCAGCTTATACTTTCACTTAGTTCCCATTGTATGACATGTTCTGTCATGGCTGGTAGAAATATTTAAGCAGAAAATCTATCATAGGCTTTAACTCACATAAAAAAACAGTATGTTTGCATAGAAAGTACATTTTATAACAAAAATATTCAGGATAGTCCTCAGTGCTTTAAAATCCAATATGCTACACCAAGCACATTATTTGTAGCTAGTGATTGTAAGAGATTGTTCCACTGGGGGCAGAAATAAAAAGATCACTAACTCACTTTGGGATGGAATCTAGGTATGGAATGTTTCTTGAAAGAAAAGTAACCTTAACTGCTGTTTGTAATGAATATGAAAAGCATATCAAAATAGAGCACAAATATGGCAAAAGGTTCAAGAAAAGGCGCCATCAGGTATACTGGAAGTATGGTTCAGTTGAAATTCAAACCATGTGTGCTCTTAAAGGCTGCAACCAGACAGAAAGCAGTACCCATGTTTATTCAGTCATTGTGGAAGATGGGTAGAAAGAATACTTTTGCAAAGATGTGTTAAAGAAAAAAAAGACTTGTTTCACATAATGTGCATGTTACTGATACACAACAGGATATTTGGTAGTGCTGTCAAACTGAAGGAGTTTACAGCTTCCGTTTTCTTAAGTCAGAAAGAAAGGGAACAGTACAACAACATAGGCAGATTGATAGCAAGACAAGCTTAGAATGTACAAATGAAACATAGAATTTAAAATAGATATGCACAGTGTAATATTTTGTCAGAAATACGTTTAAAGCATTAGGGCTGAAAGACACATCATGAAAAGCTTGTGCAGAGTGCACATTTTTCATGACACCAAACAAAGCTATATATGCATAGTAAGTAATCAGACTTACAATATAAATAATAAGATCTATTGCAAAAATAAAGTTGACAATAGAAATGCTCAACCACTGCTGCACAGTCAATAACAAAAACTAAACTAATCACAATAGGAAATACTGGAAAACAAGGTTGACAACATAAATGCTCAGCTTTCACACAAAAAAGCAAATAAAACAGAATTGCCGGGGCAACCATACTTGCAAATATAGTCATTCTAGGCAACCTTGGAGTAAGTGAATAAGTTCTTTACGCCTCTTCCAGGATCTCAGATTAGTACTACACATGCATCCAACAAAATAGCTTTAGTTGTTTGCATTCAGCTATTTCATTGATAAAAACCTCATCAAGTAAACATTCCAAAGTTGTTTGATAAAATGTACTGACATGTTAGTATTAACATAAAAAGTATAAACTCCTGTTTCATGTACCAGTGTTAGATCAGTAAAACAATTTTCCAAATGTATTTGGTTACTTAGTTTGTGAACGTTTGGCTAGTCACAGTGCGCAAACAGTCTAGACGAGAAGAGGAAAAGTACACAATAAAAAAGCCTTCTCAGGTACCTTATAAAGGCATTTTAAAAACCATCTTGCATGACTACATTAATTTATTTACAAGCTTGTGTAACTTGCCAGGAGAATGTTATATTCAACAAATTCAGGTGCTTTGCCAATTCAACCTGCAAGGAAAATTTCAATAGCTCTCGGAAATAAAATGAAACAGGAACAAAATTAAATTGAAAATTTAGACGTTATTTAAAAGGCAGACAAAATAAATAGAATGCAAGAATATTATGCTGACTGTTGCAAAGCAAAACAATATTTCCATATGTATCAATTCACAAGATCTGAATAAAGTATATAAATTAGGGCATTATTCATTGTTTATGGTTGAGAAAGTCATTTTAACTGTATTAAGTTATTTTCTGTACTAGAAGCACATTGGTGATCTCAAGATATAAAGCTAGATGAAGACAGCTCTATGTTGTGTAAATGTAATACTCTAAAACCAAATATTGCTAAGACTTCTATTTTGATATCTTATATGCAAGTAAATGAAGGAATTTTGAACATACCGATGATCTGTTAAGATGAGGTCAGACAGAAGAAGAACACAGAAAGAAATAGATCATGAGTGGACAGAGGCAGCATCATTTTAAAATAACAAATGGAAAATCGGAGTCACAAGTCTAAAATACATAGGTCATATTCTAACACTACAGGTACAAAGTACAGAACAGGAATGTCTAGATTCCCTAGACTAATGTACTTAAAATGTTTATACCATGTCTTATAAAACTACAAATCTTCAAATGCCATTTGAGATAGCTTTTATAAATAGCAAATTAGTTTTGAGATACCTAAAACATTAGTAAAAGAATTGCCTATGTTTTAATACTATGATGTAAATAAATCAAGAATTGCCTATGTTTTAATACTATGATGTAAATAAATCAGTTTTGTTACAAGTCAGACTTGCATAGGAACAGAGATCCTACAAGAACAGATCAGATGCTTATGGGACAAGAAGGTTCATGAATGCATAAAAAAAGAAGTTATGTCTTACCATAATGTTTGTTCATTCATTACTGATGGGTTATTGGTTCTGTCCTCGGAACCGAGCCAGCCAATATCAAGCTTGCGTCAACCAAAAACTCTTGAGCCAAGGTCTTACCCAGAATGCTCTGCTCCCTGTTACCTCAGATCGAGTTAGCAAGTTGATAGATAGAAGTAGAGGCTACCTCTGGTTATAACAGACCTACAATAAAGGAGTACATGAGATCAACCAGGAACCTCTGGATGGGGGACGGAGGGTAGGAAGTAATGAATGAACAAAGATCAACAATACAGATGGAACATTATGGTAAGACATAACTTCTTAATCTGATGTTGTTAATCTTTGTTCATTCCTTATTGATGGAACAGAGTCCGCAGCTACCTTTATCAATGGGTGGCCCTCATGGAAGGACATTCCTGAGCACCATGGAGCCAAAGGAAGCTCTACCTCTGGAGAACAAGTCTAATTTGTAATGAAGAATAAAGGTATGAGGTTTGGCCCAAGTTGCAGCTGAGCAAATATCATTGAGGGAAGCCTTAGCATGGAAAGCTGCTGAAGTTGCCATAGACCTTGTAGAATGAGCTTTCACTCTATGAGGTAAGGTTAGATTGCTTTTGTTGTAGATAAAGGTAATACAATTTCTCAACCATGAAGCCAATGTAACTTTTGATACAGGATGACCTCGTCTAGGTTCAGAAAAAGCCAGAAACAGTTGGTCTGATTTACGGGTAGATTTTGTTCTGTCCAGATAAAATTGTATTTGCCTATGAACATCCAAGGAGTGCAGGCGGCAATATTCTCCCTTGTTAGAATGTTAGGAAAGAACCCTGAAAGGTCAATAGATTGGTTGATAGACCGCTCTGACACCACTTTTGGTAAAAAGGAAGAATTGGTTCTCAGTGATACCCTATCCTTAGGGAAGATAACATAGGGAGGTTTGATGCATAAGGCTTGAAGTTCTGACAAGTGTCTGGCTGATGTGATTACAATCAGAGACAAAGTTTTCCAAGAGAGATATTTTGCATCACATGAAGGTGCAGTTTCAAAGGGGGGAGCTGTTTGAACTTGCAGAACCAATGCCAAATCCCAAGGTTGTACCGGTTCTCTAAAGGGAGGTTTTATATGGATAACCCCTTTCAAGAAAGTTTTACAGAGTCTATGTGACATAAATGAAGAATCTTGAAAACCAGTGTGGAAATTTGAGATGGCAGCTGAATGCACACGAATAGTAGAGGCAGACACTCCATAGTGGAAAAGATGTGATAAAAAGTAATCCAGTACCACCAAAACTGGGGCTGACAAGGGGTCTAATTGTTTATTCACTGCCCATAGAGATAACCTTTTCCATTTGTTAAGATAGATTAGTCTGGTGGACAATTTATGAGATGCAATAAGAATATTGCACACAGGGGACAAGAGGTTTTCATGCCTGGCAATCACTAGAAGTGGAGACACCAAGCTTTCAGTTTCAGGGTTGTTAGATTGGGGTGAATCAGACCCTGTGGATGGGAGATCAATGTTGGGGATGGATTGAGGATCCACAGTTGATCTAGCAGGTGAGGCCAGAGGAAGGGAAACCAGACTTGTTGAGGCCAATATGGAGCAATGAGGATTACTTTGCTCTTCAACTGTTGTGCTTTCTTCAGAAATTGGGGGATGAGGGGAAGAGGAGGATAAGCGTAGAGTAGACCCGAGGGCCAAGCATGGACTAGAGCATCTCTTGATGACTGTTCCTGAGGCGGGATTAGGGCAAAATAGTTGCTGCACTTGTAGTTATTTGGGGAGGCAAATAGGTCACAACAAGGCTGGCTCCAGCGGTTGAAGATTTTTGCCGCTATCATAGGGTTGAGGGGACTACTTGTGAGGTTGCAGAATGCACCTGCTCAATTTGTCCGCTGTCACGTTGGAGCTCCTGGGAATGTGCATTGCAATTAGAAAGTGGTTGGAAGCTATTGCCCATTGCCATATTCTCAAGGCCTCTTGGCATAACGGGTAAGATCTGGTGCCCCCTTGTTTGTTGATGGACCAGATCACTGACATGTTGTCTGATTGGATCGCAATAGTCCCTGGCAGAAGGATGGAATGAAATGCTTGCAACGCTAGTAGCACCACCCTCAGTTCCAGGACATGGATATGCAAAAGGGCCTCTGTCTCCGACTAAGGGCCTTAGACTGAGTTTCCCTGACATAGCCCCCCAACCCATCAGGGAGGTGTCCGTGGTCACAGTGGCTATCAGTTGATGGGAGTTGAAGGGGCAAGAGCATTGTTGGGGATTTTGAGACATCTGCCAGAGTAAATCTTGCTTGCATCTCTGAGTAACACTTATCTGAAAAGACAAAGGATGTTGGAGAGAGTACCACTGAGTGAGAAGTAGCCACTGAAGGAGCATCATGTGGAATCTGGCTAGAGGAACAATGGTGATCGAGGATGCCATTGACCCCAAGAGTTGGAGCATAGATTGAGCAGGAAATTTCTGGTACCAGAGCAGCAGTTGAACCTGTTGCCTTATTCTCTGAAGCCTGTGGTTTAGAAGGGATGCTGTGCAATCTCTCGTGTCCAATAGTACCCCTATAATTTCCAAAGACTGAGTTGGGGTTGTGTTGGATTTCTCCCAGTTTATAGTGATTCCCAGGCTTTGAGCTGTTAGGAAAGTGTAGTGCAGGGCTTCTTCCAGTAGACGCTTGGTGGGGGTAGTGAGGAGCCAGTCGTCTAGATATGGAAATGCCTGGAATCCTTGAAGTCGCAAGTGAGCGATAACCACTTACATGCATTTGGTAAACACTCTGGAGGCTGTAGAGAGACCAAAGGGCAGAACTCGAAATTGGTAGTGATTGGCTCCTATGTGGAAGCGGAGGTATCTTCTTGAGCATTTGTCCATTTTTATGTGGTAATATGCATATTGAAGATCTACAGAACACATCCAATCATCTTCTTCCAGAAGAGGAAGGATAGACTGAACTGTGACCATCCGGAAATTCTCTGTTTTTACAAATTTATTCAGTGTGCCAAGATCCAGAATTGGTCTCCAGTCCCCTGTCTTTTTTGGCACTAAAAAGAACCTTGAGTAAAAACTGGATCCTATCTGGTCTGGGGGGACCATCTGGATGACTCTTTTTTGAAGCAGCTTTTGGATTTCATGTGCTGCTGCTTCCCTTTGACTGGGTGGAATGTCGGGTAATACTCTGGATGAGATTGGACAAAGATGGAAGGGGATGTGATAGCCACTGGATATTATTCATTGTACCCAAGAGTCAGTGGTTATATCTTGACAGGCAGTGGGGTGCAAGGAAAAATGACCCCCGACCGCTTCCAGAGGTGAGCAGTCAGGCAGCGCTTCAGGAGTGCTGATAGGGCTGTCCAGAGAATGAATATGTGGTACCCCGGTTTTGCGGACCTCCTCTGCCCTGAAAGAGGCATCTTCCATTGGAGTTTCCCCCTCTGTCTCTAGGGGAAAACTCAGCACATGCATCCCGGAAAGATCCCTGTGATTTCCTGTGCCACATCTCTGATTTCTGGAGTACAATCACTGAGGAGTGGAGTGCATGACACCAATGGGGTCTTGCTATCTTGTTCGCACCTTGCCAGCGTACCTTTCACTTTAGGGCCAAACAAAGAAACAGCCTCAATGGGGGTGTTCATGAAGGAAGCCTTAAAGAAGTCCGCAAAGTTAAAAAGGTGCACCCAGGCATGTCGTCTGGTGACTATACCCATGCCTGCCGCTCTGGTTGATAAGATCCCTCTGAAGCCTGGTAAAGTGTGCCAAATAGTTCAAAGACCTTACGGTGAAGGTCAATGAAGCAAACACATGCTTCCCTAGTCTGTCAATTGCCCGGGACTCCTTGTTGGGTGGATGGACAGTTTGGCTCTCTTCTGCCAAATCCTTCTTAGTTGCAGCTGCCACCACCATAGCATCTACTGGTAAACCTCCTGACCAATGTGGGTGCTCAGTGGGGGCGATAATATTTTATCCGGTCTCCTTGGTATCACTTCCAGGGTGTCAAGAGCCTTCCATGCATGCTGGATGATGTGCTGGATGAGCTCATTAGCAGGCGGGGTGACCCAGGAGGTAGGGAGCTAGGCACAAAAAGCCTGCAGGAATATGGATTCCTCAGAGGAAGGATTAGAGGACTTCCAGTCACCTCTCTGTCTAAGGATCTTGAGGATGTCACCAAAGGACACCTCATCAGAGGGTGACCATGGGGACCCTTTTCCATCTTAAAACTCCCTATCTTCAGTCAATGAATCTTCAGTGGTGTCCATGTGCTTCCTCTTGAATGACACTTTATGGGATACTTCCTCAGTGGGAGGTTCTGGGGAAGACTGCAAAGAGGGGGGGTCTCCTGAGGAGGAGAAACCTGAGGCCCTTGTGCCCAGTGTCTGGTGGTTGTGGCTTGCGCCAGTTGCGGCACAGAGGGGGGAGAGGACTCCGACATGTGGGATTTGCCAGCGGAGGGAAGCACCCTCTCCTTGGCCTGGAAGGCCAGCCTGCCCCAGGAGGGATGGGAGCCTGGAACCGAGCACAACAACCTTGGAACCGGGGGTCACACCCCACCCAGATGAGCCCACCCCCAGACCAGGAGTCTCAAGAGGACCATGAACCATGAGAGAGAGAGGATCCCTGGAGGGTGCCATAGAAAAAATCTGCATGGAGCCAGGAATGCCCTCCTGCACAGCACAGCCCCTGGCCTGAGAACAGCCCAATGCCCAGTGCACCAAGGGCCACAAGGATGACTCTGGTTCCAAAGTGAGATCCATTATTGGAGTTGAAGGAAGGGAAGCTGCTGTCAGAGTAATAGACTTCGAAACCTGGGAAGAAGTCAAAGGAGGAGTATACATTGGAGTTTGAGGAGATATACGTTCACCTGAAGGAGGGAACGTGGACTTTGACAGGTGAGAGAGACCTCTGGCCACAAGCAACTGGTCAACAAGCTGCAACACATCTTGTTTAGAGAGACTCTTGGTTGACCTCATGGAGAAAGCTGATGGCGATTTTGGCCTTTCTAGAAAAGGACTATATTGACTGCCAGCAAATTGATCCAGTGAAGGAGAATACTTAGTCCTTGCTAATTCAATAGGTTCAGAGCCCGGAACCAAGGACATCTACACCAAAGAAAATGGTGTGGAAGTAGTCTGCACCAACGATGTCAGCGCCATAGCAGTTGAAGGTGTCTGCACTGTAAAGGCAAAAGTCTGCCCCGATGGGTAGGGTGCCATCGAGGAAAGTATCTGCACCGGTAATAAGGATGGTGCCGAGAAGGACTGCACCGAAGAACATGTCGATGCTGAAAATGTCTGCAATGTGGAGTACAGAAAAGTCATACTTGGAGCCAAAGGGGATTGCACCAACAGTGCCGAAGGGGACTGTACCTGCATGGATGGTACTGATAAGGGCTGCAACAGAACTGTCAGAGCTGTAGTTGTCTGCACCAGGAACTCCAGTGTTGGTATCGATAAGGAAGACATGGCTGGAGCCAAAATCATTTGAGGCGGTGCCGAGCCTGGAGCCGATGGGGTCACAGGTGGCAGCGCTGAAGTAGTAATCAATTTCACCTTCTTATGAGTCAACTTCCTACGATCTCCAGAGGGAGAAAAGGGGAGCAACTTTGATGATGAAGTGGAAGAATGCCTTTTACAGGGTTTGACAGAAGGGGTGAGCCCTCTGACCCAGAAATAGCCTCAGGGAAAGAAGACTTGAGAAGATCTTTCAAAATTAACTTATTCTTCCTGTCGTTAAGAGTCCTGGTAGAAAAAGTTTTACAAATCCCACATGGGGGATCCACAGTAAGGTGGGAGACATTCAGACAGTAGCCAAATAAGTCATGGTCATCGGAAAGATGTAACTTATGGCCACAATCCTTACACTGCTTGAAACCAATGCTACTTTTCTTATCCGACATAATGATGTGGAGAAGAAGAACAGTACCAAAAGGAAGAGGAAAGGCTACCCAAAAGGGTAAGAAGAGAAAAGGAAGGATTACCAACAATGGTAATAAAGAATTACCTCAAAGGTAAGAAAAGGGGTAATAAAGGGAAAAGACTAAAGGGGGAGAGAAACTAAAGTATATGATAGGGTAGGAAAATATTAATATAAACTATCTGAAAATATTTAAAGTAAGAACAATGTATAAAACTTTAAAAAATTAGACACTTAGCTGAGAGAGTGGCTTGATACAGCTGTACAGCAATGCATCAAATGAGATCTGAGGTAACAGGGAGCAGAGCATTCTGGGTAGGACCTTGGCTCGAGAGTTTTTGGCTGACGCAAATTTGATATTGGCCGGCTCGGTTCCGTGGATGGAACCAATAACCCATCAGTAAGGAATGAACAAAGATTAACAACATCAGATCAAGCATTACAAAACAGGAAAAAAAAGCATTATTAACACTTGTATTGATGTCAGAAATTCCACAGCTGGTGTTTTTATGGAAAGAAGCACGTGTGAAAACAGATCATAAAAGCTTGTAAAATATCTTCTGAATGCATTTTATCAAGGCACTGGTGCAATTACAGAGTATGTAACTTAATCTGCCAAAATGACTTGAAAAGTTCATACCAGGCAAGGAGACACATACCACAGACGTTGATATAAACATATTTACTGATGCAGAACAAAATGTTAACAGTACAAGAAGAAAAGTTTACTTTGGCAATTCCACCCATGTAACTGACAACTGACAAAAATAAAAGTAAAACATTTGCAGAGTTTTGTTTTATTTTATTTTACTTTATTTTATTTTTGTTTATACACTTGTTAAAAGTCCACTGGACAAAAATGTCCCTTTTCAGGGATGACCCAAGACTACTGTATGGCTGAATGATTTGGGTCATACAGTGGGCAAATGGAGGTGGGAATAATCAAATTCTGTACCCTAGTTGCAACAACAGGTCATTAACAGTTCAGAACCTAAATCCTCTACACTCACTGCTAGACAAGTAGTGACACTGATTATTTGTAAATTCAATTGCTGAAAGAAATGCCAATAAAAATTTTTAGAGCAAAGAGAAGAAATGGAAAAGGAAATTCAATCCTTTTCCTAGGGGAGAAAATAGATTGTGTGCAAGATTTAATGCTCAAAATTGATTATTGTACCAACTCATGTGGGAAGTCAGATCCCTGAAAGAAATAGAAGAGTCATATTTTGATATAATATAGATCGATGAAAAAACAAGCGATATACTGTACTGGCCAGGAATGTCACAGATAGAGAAAGTGGTGCGGAACTGTAATGTGATGAATTTTATAATAACAATCAAGAAGAAAAGATGTTAATTGGGTCACTCCAAGGTGTGACCAGCATTTGGCAATGTAGAATATCCATGTCTATGTAATCAAGCGGGCATATATTTGAAATTGTAGTAACTGTGTGAGTGGCTGAACTAAGACCCTGTATACTTCAAGTAGAAAATAGTTCTTTATGCATAAGAAACAGAATATCTAGTATAGAGAGTCAGAAACAAACTGAAAACACCAGGTTACAAACCTTTACAACAGCCATATGAGATGCCCCAACAAGATGTTCTTCAGCACCCAAGACACCACAACTGTCCAGAAAGGAAGATTAGAAGTCCAGATAGAATGCATATATTAAACACTGTAATTTGGAAGAGCATTAATGAAGCCAGGAGCAACCTACAGTGACACTCTGAGAACTGCACTTTAAAACAACAACTGAAAGGTGCATTTGCTGATGTTTCTTTTTAACATGATTATCTAATTTAATATACAAAGCTCATTGCATGTTTAGTGCAGAGTTAATCATTTGATAATGATCAGAATACAATAACAGAAGCAGCTCTGTGTCAATTCTGCGGCATGGGTCATGCATGGCACATTGTGTACCGTGAGCCACAGTGATGCCGTGAAAGCACCAGCATGTGCAAGGTGGTCCTGGTTACTGTTCTATTATAGTTCATTGTATTTCAGAACGTCAGTCATACTACAATACCAAAAATCTGTGTGAAGGAATAGAGGAAAGGACTCAATGAATAGCTCACATGAAGGAGGATCAAGCCATGCAGCCTTAATTATTGTCATATTCACGCATCCTACATAGGATCATAGGATCAAAAGAGGTTACAAAGCTAATGGCCATGGGGCTCTTACAAGCCTAACCAAGACTTTATCCCCAAAAGGAAACCTCAGTCAGCACTTGTCACCCCTGCCAATGAGGGACACGTGGAACTCTGGGACAAATTTGTGGTTTCCCATCCACTCATCAAGGTTATGCTTTATGAGGTTCAGTAAGGTACTCTGTTTGGTGTGTAATGGAAGTCTATTCCAGAGACAGGGCAGCCTCTGGGAGACAAACCTGTCTCTTCAGCAGCTTTTGTTGATGTCACATATTAGATTCAGGCCTTTCAAGTGGGTAATGTGTAAGGAGTTAGACTTATGGATATGGAGCATCTCTAGTAGGGCAGGGTCCAAGATTGCCTTGTAGATGAGACACAGATCACCTCTGAGCAATCTGTACGATACCGAGTAGAGTGATAGTGATTTTAGCCTGTCCGCATAGGACAGGTGTTGGAGGCCATGGATTCTCTTTGTGAGGTTTTTCTATGGAAGAAAAAAAAGTAGCATTCTCTGGAGCGTGTTTATATTACGCTGTTGAAAACTCAAACTGTTAACAGCGTAATAATTGACACGAAAATGTTGAAACCCCAGAACATCGAACACACACACAAAAAAAAAAACACCCAAACTCAGCACAAATTGCTCTATGCAGGGGGGCAAGCCCCCTGCTCCCCCTCACCCCCCCCCACTACTTAAATAGACCATCTCCAAGATCGCACTACATTGCAATAAAAGGAAATCTCCCCTTATGGAGATTTCCGTTTACATGTGAGATGACTTTTGCTTTCAATATTTTGGTGCTGACAATATCAGCTTCGATATTGTTGGCATTCGACAAGGTGAAGTAGACCCTCTGGAGCAGAAGAGAATAATGTCCTTAAAAAAGTAAACACATATAAGCATTTCTTCACCAAATACATGCAGTTGTACATAGATGTTTTATGTATTATCAGTCATTTTTGGTAATGTCCTTGTCTGTGTTGTTAAATGGTGCTTTTTTGCCCATGTCCCCTAACAGACCTGTTTCCCTCCCAATAACTACTATGCAGCATAAATATATTACACATCTTCTTTTGAGTTTTATCAGTGCTCTTTTGTGATTTGCATTTTATAATAATAGTTCATAATTCCAGTGCTGCCCTCTTTTTCTATATGCATTTATGTTTCCCTGCTTTGCTTGGACCAATAGTTTTTATGTGTGTTCTACATCATCTTTAAGAATTAATGCATTTCATAAGGGCAATTGTGTTGACTCTGCACTGTAGATTACATTGCCAGTCCTTACATATCCTTATTGGATCCACTCTGCTGTATTTATACCACAAATGTTTGGTCACATGTTCCACAGTGATGTATCTGACACCTTTTCAGAAACGAGGGAGACACCAAGCAGCATGCATTGCCCTTCTCTTCCTCTGTCACACCTGTTATAAGATGGACTAATAAAGCTGCATTATCCTGACAAGCACATAGTGCTCATTCCTCTAATGTACCTGTGCTTATTTCAGTACTTTCTAATATGTGGCCTCACTCACCATTTTATTTTTCAGTGTCCTTAGCAACTAGTATTATTTTTAGTTTCATCGTATGCCACTTTCCAGTGAGTGCATTAATGCTGGTATATTGGTCCTGGCATGTTTCCTCTTGCAGGTTTTCTGCTATATTTGCATATCTGCATCACACATCTAGGTCATCATAGCCCTTTACTACTCCAAGAAAATTTAATCTGTACCTACTTTACTTTTTTGATGATTACACATATTAGTTTTTCATGTTAGATATTGCCAACATTTCCTAAAACTGCTCATTTGGTATGTTTAGTTCCATTGACAGATGTTCTTTCAGTTGCATTATTCATAAATGTTACACTTTCGATTTGCATAGAGCAATATAGCATGAACCAGACTTTTGTGGGGCAATTAACACCACCTGGTAGACCATCACAGTATACTTCAGAGATAATAAATGTAAATTGTAAATTAACTGTTTTTGCTGGAAAAATTCACCCCTGCAGTCCCTGATGTTGGGGCTCCTGGCTCACAACCCTGATATCTAAATGTCATGTTCCCAAGGTGATAGTAAATTGTAGGAAAATGTGATAACTTAAACCCATTTCTTCAAATTGTTCGGACCACCATGGTAGCATATATACAGAACTGATCTGCAATGGCAAAGCTCAAACATCTGGGAATGGAGGAGACAACATCTCCTGCAGAAATGCTATAAAACAGTGTTTCATATTACTTAGTGCATCTTAGTGCATCAAACAGCTACAGGAACAGTATTGTTTCATAGATTCATAGTTTAGTACTAGGCTATCTGCCCTGGGCATTTGCAAGCCTAGCCCTAGAGATTTGGCTTTCGCCACCCCATGTAGTGGTACTAAGGTGTATAGAATAAATTTAGAATACCGTGCCTTTGCCTAGTAGTGACACATTGAAGACCCCCTTACTTATTAAAATTAGTTTACTGTCTTTGTCAAGTAGCGACACAGGGGTGACCCCCGGGGTAAACCTACGATCTCCCATCCACTCGTCAAGATTTCTCTTGAAGAGAGTCAGTGAGGGGCTCTGCCTAACATGGACTGGGATTTTGGGATTTTGTGTGATCTGTAAGATGTGTTTTGGCAAGCCTTTAAGCCTGACTTCAGTATTATCAAGTATTCCCCTTCAAATTTCTCCACATGCTACCATTCAGCACATTCTCTTTGCATAGATCTCCTGCCTTCTGGCATTGGGCACCCAATCTGTTATTCTACAGGCCAGCCTTACTTGTGTTGTTACATTTTATAGGAGACCATCTCAGCACGGCTGAGTATCTACCCACGTTACATGCACAATTCTGTAGTTTGTTTTTCTTTTCTCCATCTCTGTTAAACCCCATCTAATTCCATCAGCTTCCAGAAAGGCACATCAGTGGTTCCACAGAACAACAATATTGTTTTCTTGTTTAGATTGCTCTCTAATAATTAAAAATTTGCTGCCATCTAACACAAACTGCCTTCCTTGCAATAACCTTAGTCCTTGTGCCTCAGCATTTGCTCATCACTAGTTTCATAAACTGTACTGTTTCTAGGTACCACTGAAACTTATTCTGCAACGTCCATGCACTTGAAATGCATTCCTTTATCAACAGAGGGATCCTGTGCTCTAGACTTGATAAAGCCTTGACGACACGGATATCTCAGGTTCACTTGCATGGTCAGGCAATGCAGAAGCTGACTGGAGCGTGAGAAAGAAGTGATGTAGTAGAGCCTGCTTAAAAGTATCTAGGAGTGAAGAGAATGAGGTGATGGATATCCTAGTCATGGTCTCTCCTGGACACCAATGATCAGCAGAAATATCTGCTTTTCAGTGGGCACGGCCAGTTGTATGCAGAAGTAGGAGATTTCTCTTAGGCCTCAATCAACATGCATACTTGGGAAGCAATAGGGCTTGAAAGCTTCAGATAACTAGAAAATGAAAGAATTCTGACAGTGCTCAAACCTCACCTGTGGTGGAGTGAATTTACCAATCAAGAAAGCAGGAGGGGGGACTGATCATCATGGATACTGAGAGCAAAAAAAGGCACTTTCTGAATCTAATTCTTCAGGCTTTTATTTTAAACATGAGGTCACTGTCAGTAAACTATTCTTCAAATGAAGCACTGTTTTCTATGAATGGTACTGCAAATTGTGTTTTTACTTTATTCAACATGCAACTCATTTCACCTTCAGTTCAAATCTTGTTTTCCTATTAGTTCAGTCACACAAACTGTTAAGCACTGGTTTACAGCTATGAAGTCATGAAACAATTTTTATGCTATTTTTTTCTAAACAGAGGTTTCACATCTCTTGCAATTCCTCCTTTCATATGCAGTGCATTGCAATTTATTTTTTGAGAAGGGTTCCACAGTGATATGGTTACTAAAATTGCATATCCACAAATGGTTCTACCTGACATAATCGAAACCCCAGAACACCGACAACGAAATTACCGACACCACATAACCGACAGTGCAAAAACACGAAACCTCACATGCCCGACAACGAAATAACCGACGGTACACAAACACGAAACCTCATACACTGCACACACCACAATAACAACAATCAACAAACAAAACACATCCCCTGTCCAAAAACCACACACACAACACAAGCACACCAAAATCCCTACAAACCCACACTAAACCACACATACACAACTATCTACAACCCTAACCCGAACCCTAACCCTAAGATCCGTCACTATCGCATACTCAGCTAACCCGCGCCCTAACCCTAACTCACTTAACCCGCCCCTAACCCAAAGACTATCACTACCGCACACTTACCTAACCCAGTCCCTAACCCTAACTCACTTAACCCACCCCTAACCCAAACACTATCACTACCACACACTTACTTAACCCGCGCCCTAACCCTAACCCTAACTCACTTAACCCGCCCCTAACCCAAAGACTATCACTACCGCACACTTACCTAACCCAGTCCCTAACCCTAACTCACTTAACCCACCCCTATCCCCACAGACCATCAATATCCACACTTACCTTACTCGCACCCTAATGTCCGTCACTACCGCATACTTACACAGCCTTTTCCCATGTCGGTATCCTCGGCGTCGGTGTTTTCATCCATCACGTCGGTCTTCTGCTTGTCGATCTTCTGGCGCTCGTGATTCGCTTGTCAGTGTTTTCCGCTGTCGATGATGTCAGGTAGACCCCCACAAATGTGTTATTTCTGTAACTTTATTGTTATTAGTTAAAATGACACAAAAAATAAATATTTGTTATGTAAAATTCCAATGCAAAGACAGAAAAAAGCATGTGCTTAAGTTTCAGAATCCTTCCACAAATATTTACTTGTTCCTCCTGGCATTTATAATAACTAATTTACTGTGCAATAAAAATCTTATTAGCAATCATTGTGTTCTCCGGGTGTTTTGGCAAATTACAGTAACTGTTCTGGCACCATGGAGTAAGTGCATAAATGTTATAAACAAGATTCAGTTTGCAGCAAATATTGCAGAAAGCAACATCAATTGACAAATAAAGCATTCAAAATAAACAGGAAAAACTAATATGTTCATATTTCATTTGTTTCTTAACACTTTTCTTAAAATTGTAGTCCTGATTACCTTAAAAGGGAAGCAAATATTTAAAATCATTTTAAGCATTCCATAGAATGTTGTGATAATGTAAATCCCAGTAAACCAAACATGGAAGCACTCCACCAGCTGAACACCAGAACACTTTATTCGATAATGCCAAGAACAAATCCACAGAAAACATTAACGCTGTTTTGAAAAACACACAGTATGCGTTTTCGTCTCCACAAACATGTAAGACTTCATCAGACAAACGTAAAATCTCTAATTGCATATTATATACTCTCATGTGCTTTAAGTCAACCAATAAAATTCATTATTTTATAATTTCATTACATAAACCTGCTAAAAAAGGCTCATTAAATAACTAGCTCACAATTAAAACACATTTTGATGTTCTTCATAATGAAATTAAAACTTTTTCACCCTTATTTAAAATCCAATTTTCCACAATAAATATAGATTTAAGTTAAAAACATATGTCATATGTAAATCCCATAGAATTTCCTCTACGAGCAATGTTAGTTATCACTTGAATTCTGTTAATTCTGTTAAACTGCTCATGTTGTAGGTTTAGTTCCATTGTCAGACATTCATTCAGTGGTATTAAATTCATAATTGCGACACTTTCAATCCGAGTAGAGCATTATGGCATGAACCATTGCTTTCATGTTGCTCTGACAGCCACAGCCTATGGGATTTAAGAAATGATTTGTTCACATTTGATCGTTCATACAAAAGCTGCTTTTCCAGGTTCTAAACATCCATTTCTCATGTATGTCCCAAGAGTATAATTCTAAAGTGACATAAAGAAGACATGACTCAATCTGGTTTTACAAAAAGTTTTTAAGCAAGTAGGATTCATTTGTGTTATATCTTAAGATCATGTGATAAAAGCAGTTTAACATAGAAGGGGCATTTGTTATGTTATAATCATTGTTTTTTTTTTTTTTTGCATTTTAACTGTTAACTGGGTAAACTGACTGTGGATCACAGACCGTTTCTTTCTTTCTTTCTTTCTTTCTTTCTTTCTTTCTTTCTTTCTTTCTTTCTTTTCAATTTCCTTACCTGGTAAGTGGGCTGGCCTGTTGTCACTTTTCAACCACGACCCAAGTACACAGTGATCAATTTACAGAATTAAATAAGTTAATATAAGACAAGTTACATTTTATGTACAACAGGAAAACAAAACAATGCAAGCATGAAATGGAATATGTACATGTGACTTAAATATACTGTTACATATAATGTAACCATTTGAATTCTTAAGATCTGTGTCTTAACCTGTATCATGAGTGACATGGAATGCAGGACATTACAAATGTTTTCAATCACAGCTCTGTAACTTTGCAAACATATCAAGAAAATATTGTACAGGAAGTAAAAAAAAAACTCCATTACATAGTTGGAATAAGTAAAATGTGCAACTGAAATTATTGTAGTGATACTTATAAATCTATATAATCATAACAGCAGGGAATAATAAGCACATTAGCAATGATAGCTGAAAATGGTAATAGTTACAGACATTTGAGGCACTATAACAAGGTAAGATCATAATTTGCATTAAAAGAAAATCTAACACTATATATTTGCATAATTACAATTTGAAGGGAAAAATCAACATGACTATATTGGGAGCATGTTTAAGCTATACCCTTAAAGTAGTTACACTGTGAGTTAACTAGTAAGGTACACTATTAATGCTCCTGGACCACTAGCTAAGGTGGAAAGAATTCAAATATTTGCAGGAACCTTGTTTTATAGACCTGAACTAAATAAGATAAGACAGATGCAGGCCTGTGTAATGCAGTCATCCAAGGATACTGCATATGAAAGAATATTATTATGATGTGAAAGAGACTTGGTTTGCTTAAGAAAGACAGAAACTGAGGTGGAAAAGCTAATATATTCTAAAGCAAAAAGAAAGATAGCTCTGTTTAGTACAACTGAATTAACTAATTATAATAAAATACATTAAAATCTCAGTTGGAGTTGCATTGGAGTGAATTAATATAAGCAGATGGCATGACGAAAAATGAGTGCACCTTCTCACAGCAAAAATTCAATGATATAGTAGAGAAAAATCATTCCAGCACTGCTTCTTTCATTCAGTAAAGTACAGTATCTCAGTTCTCACTGTACTTCTCAACATCTTACTGTGCGAATTCTTGACAGAGCCAAAATAATGGGGAAACAAAGGTCCCAAAATCAGTGACAGATTTTAAATGTTGCTCTTATAAACTTGAAATTTTGATAGAATAATATGTATTAGTGTGCCTTTTCTGAAGGATATGACGTTTTGAAACACAAATATCTAATATGATTTAATTACTTCAGTCTTCAATAATTTACCAGCAAGCCACAAATTGTATGACAAGCAGACCAAAAATATGATTCAAAAATCTGAACAGTCGAGAGGTATGGTTCTCACACACACACACAAACACACACACACACACACACACACACACACACACACACACACACACACACACACACACACACACACACACACACACACACACACACACACGCACACACACACTTACGTCTGTCCAGATAACCAAATTAAATAAAACTAATTAATGGAATAGAATACTCAAGTTTCATTAATATATAAGTACTGAACCTAGGTGTTATAGTTTCTTTAGTGACTAAAAATATAAAAACAAAACTTTTTTTTTCCGTTTCTGCATTTTACATTAAATAAAGTCCCATATTAATTTTCACAGATCAATTTTATTTATTTCTGTCTGATGCAATTGCAAGAATTATCTGGTTATAATGCTATTATAGTTTGGATGCAAAATACTCCCAAAAGCAACAATTACATAACCCATACCAGCTTTCAAACATTAGGCTGAGGAATTACCTTGCATCAAAAATATATATAAAAACTAGGATTTACTAACAATAAACGCAAGCAATGTAACAGCTATCCCACTTTCTGAGTGCAATAATGCCCTCCATTGCTTGCAGCACTGGTCCAATTATTTCCCTGCATTGCCTATCCAAATGGCATTATTATATGCTTGATACATTCTGTTATCAGATAAGCTGATAAAATGCAAGCTATAAAAAGGACTTTTTCCTAGCTCAGTAATGTGATGGAATAGCTTAAGGCAAAATGTATTCATGCTTATAAAGATATATTTGTACTGACGTGCCCTGAATTCTTCAAATTAAATTAAATGATTTCAGCATTACTTTTATGTGCTTTTCTTAGCAAGTTTTACATTTGTAAGCAATCAGCATGGATATTTTTAACTGCTGCATATCAGACTTGCAACTTCCCCCCTTTCTTTACTTTTCATAATATTCTTCCAAAGACCCACAATACTCAATCCTGTTTACTTACATCAGTAACAAAAACAGGGTTCTAATAACAGAAAAACTACTATGTCAGTTAAATATCACAGAGTTAAATGAAAGCTGTTTTTTCTATATTTAATATCTGCAGGTTATAAAGCATGTTCACAAGGCTAGTTTCAGCAGTATTTCTGCTTAAGGCTTACTTAAGTTACAGTGCTTTAATAATTAGGTTGAATATTGTTTTGTTGTTAGTATTCCAGTAAAGCCAAACCAGTATATTGCTGCTTACTGTAGAAAAGCTACAGTCTTCACTGTGCAATACCTTAGATTCTGTAGTGGAAGTTGATGAGATATATGCAAAGACTCCTTAAGGACATGCCATTTTTTCATCTACATGGCTTCTGAATGCCCACAACTTTTTACTTTTAAGTTTTCATTAGTACATTCAGGTCAATATATCCAAACTCCACAAAATGTTTCAGCATTTTTGACCTCATCAGTACAGGATCAGTGGATTGCATTTGCATGAGTGTACTTGAGGAACACAGAGCTTAAAACCAAGCCTATTGCCCATAAACATTAGGTTGCCTGCAAAACATCCCAAATAACATCCAAACCAAAAGGTAAAAAGGTCATACAGACAAACCTTTTAGTAAACACAGCAAGGAAGACCCAACTAAGTAATAGTCTTCACTGCGTAATATCTTAAACCTTCTGCAGTAGAGGCCCATGGGATAAACGCAAATAACACATTAAGCACATACCAATATTTCAGCAACTTGACTTCTATTGCTCATGACTTTTTACTTTATATGTCTTTATGGAGGCATTCAAGCCAATGAAGTCTATCTACAATGTATATACTGAAGCACTAAAATAAACTATCAAGGGTTCGACAAGCTTGTCTGTGAACTGCATGTTGTATCTCTGGTTGTTAATATTCTAAACCAAACCAGTATATTACTGTTCATTGCAATAAAACTGCAAAAAATACAAAATGACATGCCATTTCATTAATAAGAAAAAAAAATCTGAGCCTAATTATCACAGATGTAAACAGTACACTTACATTTGCAATCATCTCTTTAGTTACCAAATATAGTAGAACACAAAAGTAAAAACAAATACACCCCGGGATTCATGAACCTTGCACCAGGCGCCAGCATAGCGTCGGCGTTATAATGCCAAATATGGCTGCTTAGCGATTCAGGTATGAATGAATTCCACGTGCACTACCGGCGTGCGCCGGACCGTCCCCGCGTAGGTATGCAAAACACACTGTGTGCGGTATTGCACCATGCAAATGAGGGCAAATAGCGATCCACGGCGGCGAGGCGAAGCGTAAGCACGGCAATGTAAACCAAAAAAAACGGTTTACATTTACCCAAACATACCGGAGGAGTAACGGAAGGCTGTCAAAGTCAGGTATCATATAGGTGCAATATGCCAATGTGGAAAGGCACCGAGAATGTCCAAAGAAAATATGCACAAAATGTAAAAATGACATAAATGGCACGTATGTAGAAAGAACAGCAGACCCCGGGATATGTGCACAGAAGTTGTAAAGCAATGAAATAATATGACAATGTCCTAAAAGAGCAGTAGAACACAAATCAGCTGCACAGCCACCACACACCATAGTATGTATGTAAAGCTGCAACCCCAGCGCAATGGTTGTCAAGGAGTGGTGGCGGTGTCCGCCGTAACCATGTATTAGTAGTCAATTCCATGCAAATGAGGCAGATAATAGTGAATCGCAAAACGGCGCCGGCGTAAGGATGGAGCAAACGGCGTAGCGGTACTACACCGAGGAGTGGCCTACACGAGATACATGTCAACCACAGAGGGGTGTGCCACTGTAGGAGGAAGGATATTGGAGGACAGCAAATCTGGGCTGTACAATGCACATCACAGCATCAGGACTGGCGTGTTAGGAAATAGATGCGCTGAGAGTACAGAATGCGCGTACAAATGCATGTGCACGAGGATGACTACGTTCCCTAAACCAGTCATGTGACGGCCTCACCGGCAACAACCAGGGATATAGGAAGGTAATGCGGAGAATATGAGGAAATGCGGAAGCAGTGTAAATGGATCCGTAACGAGCAATTAACACCAATCAATGCAGGAAGGGCAAACGCCGCCAGCTGATAACTCTGCATGCAGACTCCTGCAGAACGGGAAAGGGGAGGCATATGAGTGCAAAGATAGTAGGGGATGTAGTAGAAATGCAAAGAGCAAAGAGCAAAGAACCGAAATAGCACAGCCAAGTACAGAGGTAGCATAACTGCGGCTGCAGATAAAATGCATCATATGCCATGTGCCTGCAGGATGCTGTAATGTAAGATGCCAGGCGAAGGCAATGCAGGCAACTGTAATGTAACACCACAGGCAGTACCGTTGCAGCTGCAAGCGTAAAACCACGGAAATAATCCGTGGATACGGCCGCACAGACACACCCAATGACATCAGCGGGTATACAGCACAACAGTATTAAATGTGAATGCACACAACACACATCGCGATTTCCCAAACGCCGCACCGTAGGGTGTAAACAGACGGGGAACTTTTAATATGTATATGCTGGGTGCCGCCGCGGCCGTGATGCATAGGTATGTGGCAGAGACAGACGGAGTTGCGGAGGGTGGTGCCGACAACGACCGTAGGCCTCACAGGAGAAGGAGAGTGTTCAGACCAAGGGTGACCTACCAGGGGCTGCGAGACCTGGAGATAGTAGAGCGCTACAGGGTGGACAGGGACACGTTACAGCAAATAGTGGAGCTGTGCCGGGCGCGCCTGAGAACAAGAGACAACAGAGGGGAGCCCATCCCAGTGGATACAAAGGTATGTGTGAGCTTGCGAATACTGGCTACGGGTACCTTTCAAAGGCCAACCGGGGACATAATGGGCATCTCACAGGCATCAGCATCCAGGGTACTACACCAGTTCCTGGATGCCATGTTACCACATGCCCATGAGCACATAAATTACCCCACATCTCAGGAGGAGTTGGCTAGCAATATGCGCCGCTTCCACCGTGTGGCACAATACCCGGAGGTCCTGGGTGCGATAGACTGTACGCACATAGAAATTAAGTCACCACCGGGGAGCAGGGTAGACGCTACATAAACCGCAAGGGATAACCCTCCATCAATTGCCAGGTCGTGTGCAATGCGCAGGGCATTATTATGGATGTGTGTGCTGGCAGCCCTGGAAGCTACCACGACTCCCATATCTGGCATGCCTCACAGCTGTATCAGGTATTCGCCAGGGGACATCACACAAGGTCACCTTGTGGGGATGCTGGCTACGCACTGGAGCCGTGGTTGATGACACCCATCAGGAATGCACACACACACATGCAAGAACGCCATAATGAGGCACACGCACAAACTAGAATAATCATAGAGCGTGTGTTCGATGTTGAAATCACGGTTCCGGTGCTTGGATACATCCGTGAAGCCTTGCAGTACTCTCCAGGCACAAGTGCCCACATATTCATAGTATGTTGTATGCTACACAATATGATTCTGCGGAAACAGCTGCTGCAGGGACATAATGCCGGAGGGCCACCAAGCCCGCCACAACTGCCAGGGCAAGCACAGGCACAGGCTGTTCAGCGCCATGGACACGCTGAGCCAGCCCCAGTAGGTAGACAGAGACGCACCCAATATGCCTCGCCCTGGCAAAGAGGGAACGCATAGCACATACGTTGACAGTGTAGGCCCCATGGACTGACACCTCCTGACCTGCACACACAGTAAAATGGACGCCACACAAACGTGTCCGCCCATAATGTGTACCGTATGTGCGGACGTATGTGTGACTCCAACAAAGGCACCGCCCAAACACCGCACACCCAATAGCCAGCAGAGCATGGAACGCCAACACCTCAACGCACGCCGGTTCTACAGCACACGGCGTAGCCGTATGCTGCCACTATCGCCGCAAGTCGACCACATATGTACTCATGTGCATACACAGATACGGAAATACACATCAGTACACATGTAGAAATATATGTACGCATACACAGATATAAAGTACAACAGGGTAATATGGAACCCAGGGATGCAAGTTCACAGATAAGTAAGACACGAAATCACCACATAGTAAACATAGTGACCGACAACCCGATCATCCTGGAGGGTGGGCAGGGCAGGTAACGCCAGCCATGGAAATGTTAACCTGCATCAATACATATCCGCGTGTCGGGATGGTCACCAGTCCACGGTACAGTAACGGGATATGTGTAGGGTTACCACCTGTCCCACGTTGTGAGAGACAGTCCCTCTTTGGGCAGTTGTGTCCTGCAAAAACATTGACAAAATGGCAAATGTCGTGAGATTGTAGGACAAAACTATTTCCCATAATTTCTATATTAGTCGCATAAAACAAGTGATTTTGTAGAAGAAACATCTAAATATGATAATAAACAGAATAAGCAACTGTAATGCTACAGGTTTGTATCCTGTCAAAAAAGTGAATTGCTGTCCTTTGTACTGGCCGTGGGTATGTGTTTGCATGCAAAATCTGACGTTTCCACAGACAATGTCCCACTTTGTGTATTTGAAAAGGTGGCAACCCTAGATATAAAGCGTGTCATATCCATAGGATATGAGTGCGGAGATACACGCCACCGCGCGCGCGGCCAACGAGGTATTGTGTACAACCGTCGGTGCGAAGCGGAAAGCATACCAGTGAAGTGTACGACATTATGAGGAACGCACCTCATTTGGGGTGTAAAACAGTTCATGTTCCTCGCAGTTCCTCCAAGTTCCACATTGAAAATGTCTGTCAAACATCCATTGTTAGGAATGTATATAAATGACATCCTGGTAAATAGAATGTACTCATAGTAATTCATTAAAGGTTCTTCACTGTAAGTAAATCAGCATATTATCATCAACCTATGACCTACTTAGCTGAAGTTGTCACTATGCCATTACTATGTGTTCCACATTATGCCCATTTGTTTCACATTACTACTGTGTGTGTTCCTCACTCTGGAAATAGAAGGTTGACAGCCATGGCGGCAATATGTGTATGTGTGAGGTGAGGTTGTCGTGTGTTCCGCTGTGTGTGTGTAATGTGTGTGCCAGTGTAAAATGTGTATGTAGATGACATGTCACAGGCGGAGTGTAATAACAGGTGTAGGCATACAGTACAGGAACCATAGGCGTATGTACAGCAGTACCCACAAAGTAGTACTGACATCTCCTCAGTGGCTATGCGTGGCGGCGTAAAAGCGATGCAAAGCGGAAATGTCCCAAAGTGTACCACAGGGCCATAGCCATCAGGAGATGCAAAGGACGCATGTAAAACAAAACCAAATGAAACCCCTAAAAGTAATGGCG